>NC_065446.1:24927170-25233114 GCF_917563875.1 Diabrotica virgifera virgifera | reverse complement strand
TGGGAAAAGTTATAGCGGACGAACAATATAGGTTATTATTATAGATGTCCATACTACTCAAAAAATTAGGTTTCGGCCTGGAGTGGGTTATGTCACCAACAGGATATTTTTTTTCCTTATTTCTCTGAACTCATAATTTAGTACTCATTATTACTTATTATGCAAGGAAAAAAAAGGCAGAAGATAGTGACAAATTTACAATGGTTATAGCCAACCTTCATTAGGGTAGTCGGCACTAGAAGAAGAAGAAGAAGAAGAGGAAGAAGAAGTACTTAAAGCTTAAGGGAATGGTTCGAATGCAGTACTGCAGAACTATTTGGAGCGGCAGTCAACAGGGTCCGCATAGCCATGATGATGGCTACGGTATCAGCCGTTGATAGAAAATGAAAGTTAAAGAAGAAGAAGAAGGCAAATCTTAAAGTACATGCAATACCAGTATGTAACCAAAATAACGATGTAGAACTAGAAAAGAAACAGAAATATAAAAATAACATGTATCGAATCTTATCTTAGATCTCGACATTCTCTGGAGATCCATAAACTCATCACCGCGGATATTTCATTTTCGTTAGTATTTTTGGGGTTGCCAGATACTTAGATTGAAGACTGAACATTCAGCTTCAAGATTCTGAAGAGTGATCGCGTCTAACTTTAATTTATACGGTTGATTTTTAATTGTTAAATATGCGTGTTTATCCGATTTTTTTGCCGGTGCGGCGCTCTCTTTTTCAAAAATCTCCCATTTTCCCCCGAAAAATATTTTTTTTAGATTCTTTGTGATATTCTAAATAAAATAAGTTTCTTGCCATTGTTCTCAAAGGGTAATAGTTTTTAAGTTATAAGCGATTTAAAATCCGAAAAATGACAAAGAAACGCATTTTCGGATTTTAAATCGCCTATAACTTTAAAACTATTAACTTTTGAGAAAAATGTCAAGAAACTTATTTTATCTAGAATGTCCCAAGAATCTAGAAAAAATATTTTTCGGAGAAAAATAGAAGATTTTTGAAAAGGAGCGTGCCGCACTGGCAAAAAAATCGGATAAACACGCATATTTAGCAATTAAAAAACAACGGTATAAATTAAAGATAGACGCGATCAGACTTCAGAATCTTGAAGCTGAATATTTAGTCTTTAAATTAAGTATCTGACAACCTCAAAAATACTAATTTGAATATGAGTTTTTAAGTTTAATGAGTTTTCTTGTTCAGAATGATCCACAAAACTCAAAAATATTTGTTCCGGAGCAAAAAAGCGTGATCTTTTGTATTTGTTTAAAAAAATTGTTTAAACAATTTCTGCCCAAAAAATCTGCCCGGCACCCTTCAGATTTGTTTAAAGGGGATATTTTTGAATAGGAATCCACAAAGAAACCGAATCAGAAATTTTTCCAGACGGGAGCGGTCTCACCACATAGACTAATACGACTTTTCTGTTGATGATGTAAGCCGTTTTGATTTTAATTCGCAAATAGTGAACACGTGGTTTTTAATAACATGTTCTACTTCTTAATTTATTAAATTTTTAGGATGATACCGAAGTTAACTCCGAATGCAAACCGAAGTCAAATTTTTACATATTTTAATACCGGATTTACACTCATTCCTGTTGGATAGGGAATTGGGCAGGGGAGTGGGGTCGAGTCCGTCGAGTGGCACATCATTTGAAAGGTATTTTTTTCTCTATACGACACTATTTGTTAATTTGCGAAATAACTATAAAGATACCGAATTTTGAATTTAAACAATTTATTGGTTGAACATCACTAATAAAAAAACATAAAATTTCATCAAATTAACCAATTAACCTTCCGATGACCAACCTTTTTTGTTACACGGATGACCAAGGGGGGGAAAATAACCCCAGGTCAAAAATGTCAAAAATGACAATTAACAAAAAAATGAAGTTTTTTTTATGGCATGGACTTTATGTCATTCAGCCAGTCACAACATGACTCAGGCGCGGATCCAAGGGGGTCAATGGAGTCAATTGCCCCCTCCTTGAGACCTCGCCTGATGTCTACTGACACTTTTTTTCTTTTTTATTTGTCATAATCCTTAGTGCCCTTCAGGGAGTTGGAGGTCGGGGTCCGCCTCTTATCCATTTCTTCCAAGCGCTTCTATTGGTGGCCAGGTTCTTCATATCTCTATACCCATGTTGTCTCCTTTCGCCTATATCCTGGATCTGGTCCATTCATGTCTTCCTCGGCCTTCCCTTTTTTCCCATTTTGGCTTCATTTACCTTTTTTGTTAGTCTCTTTTGCTCTATTTGTTGTATGTGGCCAAACCAGCCAAATTGTCTTTTCTTTCGATCTTCCTTATTATCGGTTCTTGTTCCAGCTCTCTTCTTATATCTTTATTTCTGAATCTATCAAACGTCGTATGACACTTTTTTTTAAGAAAGCAATAATTACGATTTAATAAAACCCCGAATAAGAGCCGCTTTTAAAAGGATGCCCGAAGTATTATGTAACAGGGACCTAAAATTGGTATTAAGAATCCCTCTACTTCGCTCCTACGTGTTCTCGGTCTTAGTGTATGGTGTCAAGTCTTGGACTGTGAATAAAACCAACCTAAACTCCACAATACTAGAACGTCTCAGCAAGACTACTGAGATCATAAAAAACATCAAGAAAATAAAAGCTGGAGATGTGAGGTCCCAAATATAGGCTGCTACAAAAATTTTATATAAGTGAAAACAGCAGGCAAACGCAGTCCAGAACGAAAAAGAACTTTATGGTTGATTTAGGATGGCAGTGAATAAAATTAAGATAGCTATGATAGTAAACAACCTTCTGAAAGTACATGGTACGTATAGAAGAAGAAATTAGCAGCCCATCTCGAAAAAGAATCCTGCGTACGCCATTGACAAGATTTCATTGCCCCCTCCTTACAAAGTTGCTGGATCCGCCGTTGACATGACTATTAGTGTCATGTGTAGTGTGTATGTTGAGTAAGTGTCTTGTTACTTTGCAAAGTCGATGTCATTAGCGTAAAACTACTTGGAATTACACATAATAGACGGTATTTTACTAAACATCAACTTCAGAATATATTTTTTATTCGTAAAATATAGGGATTTTTTTTTATTTCAAAATATGAGGATATCTAGAATGATATTAAAGTCAAATAAAAAAATAATGAGTTAAAAATTGAAAATACTTTTGAATTTATTAAAGAAAAATATACGCTGGGGTCCAAATTTCCCCCACTTAGTCATCCGAAGGTTAAATGTTCGAAATAACCTCCTCTGACTCCTATACAATAATACAGTCTATTTTCAAAGCATCTTCGTATATTTGCAAATACCCACAATATATATATATTATACTAGCTGACCCGGCAGACTTCGTACTGCCTCAATAGATAAAAACAAACTTTTGTATACAATAAACTTAAAATAAACAAAGGGAATTCGTAATAAATAAACCAAAAATGCTCGATGTGAATGAGGTTTTATTATTATTTTTAATTAATTACACATGATGTTTGAAGTAATAAAGTTTAGTTAGAAGTAATAAAAAAAAGTTTGTAGTGCAACAGTTACAATCTGAAATTTGGTTTTCTTATAAGGAATATAACAGATTTATTTTATCTACATTCAAAACAACCCTGTATTTATAATTGGGTTCGGGGTTGTCCAACTATATAGGTGTTGATTAATCCAAATAAAATTAAATTAAAATTAAATATCATTAAATAAAATGAAATAAAATTAAATAAAATTTTATAAAATTGAATAAAGGTAAATAAAAATAAATAAAATTTAATAAAATAAAATAAAAAAATAAATGGAATTAAAAAATTGAGTAAAATAAAATAAAGGAAAATAAATGAAATACTTTAAATAAATAAAATTAAAAAAAATTAATTAAAATTAAATAAAATTTTATAATTTGCTGCTTGTTCTTTTCGGTGCTCAAAACTTTTCTCCTGCTTGGCGTTCGTCAGAAAAGTTCGGTTTAGAGATATTTTTTGAAAATTTCGAAAAATTAAAAAAATCATATTTTGCCCAATTTAAGTTCAAAAGTTAAACAGTTGCACTTTTCTCCGATGAAATTTGTTGCTCGTTCTTCTTCTGTCCTTAGAATATTTCTACGGCTAAGATATTGTATTTCGGACACCGATTGCGCCAGAGAAAAAATAGTACGGTTCTGCTCGGAATTCAGCAAGGAGTTTACCTACTTAATTTCGTATTTTTCACGTCATTATTGTGAGAGTTATGTTAATTTCGTATTTTTCACGTCATTATTGTGAGAGTTATGGCGTCTTGGGTATGAAATATGACTCATGACCTTAAATAAACCTTAAATAAACCTTATGATATACGGCCATTCTCGAGTTTTAGCGAGACTAACGAACTACCCCAGGCTGTGGGTGAAAAATAGGTCGATTTCAGGATATAATTCAGGAATTTTTGAAACCTATCAGGTGTTGTAAAGGATAATGCCAGGAATAGCTTCTACTAAAATGTAACCAAAAATATTGTGCGCTTTTTTGTATTGCGATTTTCATTATTTGTTAAATTTGCAATTTTTAATGATTTTTAATTTTGCAGCTTAGGATATTGATTTTAGAGAAAAACTTTTTAATAGAAAGTTGTAGTAAATTAAAAAACCTAAAACCTACAATTTGAGGTACGGTAAGTTTAATTTGGTTAATTGGTTATTGCGAAACAGCCTGCGAAAAGTCGAAAATGGCCGTTTTTTACAATTGCATTATTTATTGTACAAATATTTTTTTTATTTTTTAAAGCTTTAAAATGAAGATCTTTCAATTCCAAACATAAAAAAAAATTGTAAAGACAGATTAACTAATTTGTTGCTTAGATATTATTAATTGTTTATCCCAAGAGGTCAAAGGTCGAAGGCTATAACTTATTGAAAAAAAATCGTAGAGAGTTGGTGAAACATCTAATCTCCTTCTAAAGAGTTATATTTTCATATTCTGATGTAAATAAATGCGTAAAACATTTTTAAACCTCTAATTTTTGGGTTTGAAAATAAGGGGGCAAAACATTTAGAGCTGAAGCGGCCCTGTACATCCTATGAGTTTCTAACTTACAGATTATTGTTGCTGAAGACAAAACAAAGATTTATAAAAAAATAAAAATTTTCTACAACCAACTGAAACCGAGATAATTGTTTTTTTTTCTTAAGTCGTAGTGCCTTTATTTATAACAATTAAGAAATTATTTTACAGTCATTGGCTAAAGAAAGACTCACATTATCTTAAAATAAAAATTATTATAAAATATAATTACATTTAATTATTAAAAATTATTTTTAAAATCGGTGCTTTTGCGAGCGGCCAAATTTTGTAAATCGCCCGGCTCGCTTCAAATCCGCGCGGTCGGAAAATTTTTACGTAACTTGTATTAAATTTTGACAGAAAACAATTTAATAATATTACCATTATAATATACAGTCTATTTACCACTGTATTTGTTCTTATTGATAAACTTTATATGTGAAATTTCATTTCTGAAGAAATAATATTACAAAAATGAATATATGAAATACATATATGAAATATATACCTATATTTTTAATTTTTTCATTGTTATATAAATGTAATAATAATAATGTTACTTCTTACTATAATATACAATATAAAATTTTTCTTCTTGTAGTGACTATTCTTTTTGGATTTCACATATAAAAGTTTATCAAGAAAAACAAATACAGTGGTAAATAGACTGTATATTATAATGCTAATATTATTAAATTGTTTTCTGTCAAAACTTCATACAAGTTACGTAAAAATTTTCCGAGCGCGCGGATTTGAAACGAGCCGGGCGATTTGCAAAATTTGCAAAAAGCACCGATTTAAAAAATAATTTTTAATAATTAAATGTAATTATATTTTGTAATAATTTTTATTTTAAGATAATATAAGTCTTTCTTTAGTCAATGACTGTAAAATAATTTCTTAATTGTAATAAATATAGGCGCTACGATTTAAGGAAAAAAAAAACAATTATCTCGGCTTCAGTTGGCTGTAGAAAATTTTAATTTTTTTATAAATCTTCGCTTCGTCTTCAGCAACAGTAATCTGTAAGTTAGAAACTCATAGGATATACAGGGTCGCTTCAGCTCTAAATGTTTATAAAGAAATTTGCCCCCTTATTTTCAAACCCAAAAATTAGAGGTTTAAAAATGTTTTACGCATTTATTTACATCAGAATATGAAAATATAACTCTTTAGAAGGAGATTAGATGTTCCACCAACTCTCTACGATTTTTTTTCAAAAAGTTATAGCCTTCGACATTTGACCTCTTGGGATAAACAATTTATAATATCTAAGCAACAAATTCGTTAATCTGGCTTTACATTTTTTTTATGTTTGGAATTGAAAGATCTTTCTTTTAAAGCTTTAAAAAATAAAAAAAAATATTTGTACAATAAATAATGCAATTGTAAAAAACGGCCATTTTGGACCTTTCGCAGGCTGTTTTGCAATAACCAATTGACCAAATTAAACTTACCGTACCTGAAATTGTAGGTTTTTTAATTTACTACAACTTTCTATTAAAAAGTTTTTCTCTAAAATCAATATCCTAAGCTACAAAATTACAAATCATTAAAAATTGCACATTTAACAAATGAAAATCGCAATAAAAAAAAGCGCACGATATTTTTGGTTACATTTTAGTAGAAGTTATTCCTGGCATCGTCCTTTACAACACCTGATAGGTTTCAAAAATTCCTGAATTATATCACGTTTTTTCACCCACAGCCTGGGGTAAACAGCAATTTATTTTTATATATAAGATTGAGATTGGATATTCAACCAATAAATTAGTTAAATCCAAAATTACCTTTAAAGTTATTACGTAAATTAAAAAAGTAAATTGTAGGGTAGAGAAAAAAATAACCTTTCAAATGATGTGCCACTCGACCACATTTGCTATTTAAAAAAAAGTGGGGGTCGATGCGGGGCAGTAGGGGGTTACATTTGAGAGCATGAATTTTGCATGAAAATTCGTCCCCCTCACTGTGAGTATAAATTGACGTGTTTTTTTTAATTTCTAAGAAACTCTTGTTTCCTGAGTTTTTGGGGGGTCAAATTTTCATTGGAACACAGTGTATAAGTATATTGTCACAGGTTACAATATAGGTACACTTCAGCGGGATAATCATCACCAATCTTGGTCCATAAATAACAAAACAGCATCTTTATGATGTATAAACTGTACCATTAAAAAACAATTTCGTTTCGATCGAACCGTGTTTTGATATGGCGAGAAAAAAGTAATTAAATATACTGGTTTTTGGCGAAGCACTATAATTTTACATTAACCGCAAACAAGATTTTTCGCTACCACGTGATTAAAACTAGCGAAAAGAAAAATGATTTTACGAGGATCTACTCTCAGCAAAAATAGGTCAGTAAATTAAAGTGAAATACGATGATACCGTGTAAAGCTGGATTTCACCCGTGTTGAGCTGCCTCCCCCCCCACTTGCAAAAATTAAAAAACAAATAGCCCTGATTTATGAGCTATTTATGAGCTCTCATATTCCGCCAACTAAAAATTTTGAGCTCGTTCCACTGAGCAGGAATTTAATACCCTAGTGGGGGGGCTGAGTCAGCCCCCCCCCCCACTACTTAAAAATAGGAATATTGAATCGGTTTTTGCGGCAGAATTACGAGCTATTTATGAGCTCTTGAAATTATATAGTTTCGATTTTTGAGCTCATCCCCTTTACCCCCAAACAACCCTTTAATTGATTTAACTTAAGAGAAAGATGCTGAGAAAACTTAAAATATATCGTATTGCGGATATAATTCATATAGCTTATATACTCTAAGAATAAACTATTAAATCAAGAGCATTTCGATTATTGAGCTACAACCCCTTCGCAAGAAAACCACCCTATCTTCCCGGCTTAAGAGAAAGTTTTACTTAAAATGCATTAAACTAATTATTTGGCGACTACATATCATTTAATAATTTATAAGCTTCCAAATTACGCGCATTTAGATCAGTAGATTGCAATTTATTTTGTATAGTGCAGTCACTGAAGGTAAAAATCAACGATTACCTTCAATTTCGGTGAACCTTCATCGATTTTCACGAAAATTGGTCAGTGGTTAGAGGATACGTCAAGAAACAAAGGTGACATGGTACCACCTTGCGCCTTTACCCTGAGGGCGGATACCGCCCCTTCTCGGGGGTGAAAATTATTTTATAAAAAATAAATGCACAAATCAATAAAAGAACAAATTAAAAGCAAAATTTATTATATAAAGTTAATAAAATATGTCAATACTTAAAGTTATTAAAGATCAAAGATTTTAATTATTTGTGAAAAAAATGCATGTTTTCAAAAGGTTTTTTGTAAATCACTGAAAATCTAAGTTTTTACAAAAAAGTTAATAGTAGTTTAATTCGTATAGCTTATATTCTAAGAATAAACTCTTAAATCACGCGTCTTTCGATTATAGAGCTACAACCCCTTCGCAAGAAAACGACCCCATATTCCCGGCTTAAGAGAAAGTTGTTCTTAAAATAATTTAAATTAATTATTTGGCGACTACATATCGTTTAATAATTTATGAGCTTGCAAAATATACGCATCTCAATTATTGAATTGCCATTTTCTTTCTATAGTGCAGTCACTGAAGGTAAAAATCAACTAGTACCTTCGATTTCGGTAAATCTCCATTTATTTTCACGAATTGACAATAACAACTTGGGGTCTTAGCCTGGGGTATATGTCACCCCTTCTCGGGAGTGAAAATTACTTTATTAAAAATAACCCCACAAATCGAGAGAGGGACAAATTGTAAGCAAAATTTGTTATATAATGTGATAAAAATAAATCAATACTTTTTGAGTTATTAAAGATCAAATATTTTAATTTTTGGAAAGAAAATGCATGCTTTAGAGCGATTTTTCATAAATGACTCAAAAACTGTAAGTTTTTACAAAAAAGTTTTCATCACTAAAATTGAAGCTAATAAAAAATATAATAAATTGCTTACTTGAAAAACCCTTTAATGTTAATTTAAAGTAAGTTATTGGTAATTAAATGTATATTTTTTCGCGACTGTTAAAATCTAAGGGTTCAAGCTTAAATAACGGGAAAGAGATGCATTTTATAACACTTAGGTACTAAATACTTGTCAAAGTACTTAGAAATACCTATGAAAAATAAGATGCAGAAAAAGTTGATAGTATCAAAATCCGCTCACCAATTTTCGTGAAAATGAATGGAGATTTACCGAAATCGAAGGTACTAGTTGATTTTTACCTTCAGTGACTGCACTATAGAAAGAAAATGACAATTCAATAATTGAGATGCGTATATTTTGCAAGCTCATAAATTATTAAACGATATGTAGTCGCCAAATAATTAATTTAAATTATTTTAAGAACAACTCTCTCTTAAGCCGGGAATATGGGGTCGTTTTCTTGCGAAGGGGTTGTAGCTCTATAATCGAAAGACGCGTGATTTAAGAGTTTATTCTTAGAATATAAGCTATACGAATTAAACTACTATTAACTTTTTTGTAAAAACTTAAAGTTTTTCAGTGGTTTACAAAAAACCTTTTCAAAACATGCATTTTTTTCACAAATAATTAAAATCTTTGATCTTTAATAACTTAAAAAGTATTGACTTATTTTATTAACTTTATATAATAAATTTTGCTTTTAATTTGTTCTTTTATTGATTTGTGCATTTATTTTTTAAAAAATAATTTTCACCCCCGAGAAGGGGCGGTATCCACCCTCAGGGTAAAGGCGCAAGGTGGTACCATGTCACCTTTGTTTCTTGACGTATCCTCTAACCACTGACCAATTTTCGTGAAAATCGATGAAGGTTCACCGAAATTGAAGGTAATCGTTGATTTTTACCTTCAGTGACTGCACTATACAAAATAAACTGCAATTTACTGATCTAAATGCGCGTAATTTGGAAGCTTATAAATTATTAAATGATATGTAGTCGCCAAATAATTAGTTTAACGTATTTTAAATACAACTTTCTCTTAAGCCGGGAAGATAGGGTGGTTTTCTTGCGAAGGGGTTGTAGCTCAATAATCGAAATGCTCTTGATTTAATAGTTTATTCTTAGAGTATATAAGCTATAGGAATTATATTTGCAATACGATATATTTTAAGTTTTCTCAGCATCTTTCTCTTAAGTTAAATCAATTAAAGGGTTGTTTGGGGGTGAAGGGGATGAGCTCAAAAATCGAAACAATATAATTTCAAGAGCTCATAAATAGCTCGTAATTCTGCCGCAAAAACCGATTCAATATTCCTATTTTTAAGTAGTGGGGGGGGCTGAGTCACTAGGGTATTAAATTCCTGCTCAGTGGAACGAGCTCAAAATTTTTAGTTTGCGGAATATGAGAGCTCATAAATAGCTCATAAATCAGGGCTATTTGTTTTTTAATTTTTGCAAGTGGGGGGGGGGGCAGCTCAACACGGGTCTGGATTTCTGTTAGGACGTGGACGTATACGACACGGCTGTCACGCTGGCTTCCCAAGATCCGCAATATCGCGGACGGACGCGGACCAGCTCGCACCGACGCGACGCACCGTGGGAAGAGTCTCGTCCCTGGTAGCACAGACACGTCTGTGCTGGTGCGCAGTGTTGCCAATCGCATTTCTCTAGATTATCCGATGATCGTTCGAAAAATATCCGATTTGTCACGAAAAGGTACGCTAGGTCAAAAATTATTCTGTTATTAAAATCAATGTTGCCAATGTTATTATTTTAGTCCCCTTAACAACCATTAAATAACAAAATCCGTTGTTCGTACGCCAATCAGTTGATTGCAATCAATTATCATTATGATAATTAACATAATTGATTGATTAATGAATTTTTAATTATCAATTAACGTAACAATTATTAACATAATTGATTAATTAATCTCATAATTGTAATTAATTATGTTTTCAGCAACCCAATCAAAGTTGACATTGACAGTAATTAAATATTTGATAATGATCAGTTGATTCCATTTCTGATTAGCGTTCGAACAAACCGGCCCTTTAATCTACTGGATTCTCTATTTCACAGTTTAAAAATTTTCGTTTATAGATGATTATTTTTTTCACCTTTCAAATTCTGACGTTTTTGCTTTTTCAGCCAATCACCACGCGTCGTTTTAGCCAATCATTGAGTGTAATACTGATAAAACAGCAAAATCCTTGATAAAACAGTCTCTTCCCTGATAAAACTTAAGGTACCCTAAATTTCACATAATACGTACATACCTGTGTTTACTAACTTAATTTATGAACAGCCCTGGTACATAGATATTTTAAAAACACTAACCACGATATACTCAAATTTTCTACAGTTTTTATTTTCAAAATAAATTAGTTGTCTTAAAAATATTTCACAGATGCCCGTATTTACTAATAATACATATTGGTTCACAAAATAATCTTTTCAAATACCTACCACTCGTCCTCTAAATTTTGCTTGATACATTTTTTCGTTTTCATAATTAAACTTCTTTATTTAGGGTAAAATCACTCAAACAAACCGAAATGGATAAAATCACTCGTCCTTCGGACTCGTGATTTTATCATTCGGTTTGTTTTCGTAATTTTACCAAATAAAGAAGTTTTCGTGAAAACAAAAAAATTTATCGATAAAATTTAGAGGACTCGTGGTATTACCTTTGAAAATCTCGTATCCTAGCTGATTATTACCTAATTCATATATGTAAATACTATTTACTTACTATTATTATATTATTCGTATTTTGTATTATCGTAAGTGTTAAATTCTAAACAAATAAATAAATCTAAATATTTCATTATTTGGATCGTTATATTAATTTATTATAATTATTTAAGTAAAAAAAACACTTTTAAATATCTATTATTTTATTAAAACCTAATAACTAGGTACCTAAAGCTAGGTACTGGAAAAATAAATAATAAATAAATCAATACAAAATAAACTACAGCTACATTAATAGTATAGGCGCAAAATTTCTGGTCAATGCTTTTAACATGCATTATTTTTTTTCGAGTCCTGAGAAAGCTAATAAGTATTTTTTAAAAATTTAAACGCAGAATGAAAGATTACATTATTACCGAGGGCCTAAAGTCCCTGAAGACTTCTATAATTTTTATTCTAATATGTTACAGGGGTAAAAGGAAAAGAGAATATTAAGTGTGATTTTTAATTTCAAATATCTCATTCAAAAGAAACATTTTGTTTATTCTAAGGGACTTTCAGCCCTCGGTAATAATGTAATCTTTCATTCTGCGTTCAAATTTTTCAAAAATATTTATTAGTTTTCTCAGGATTCGAAAAAAATGAATACGTTTAAAGATTATTGGTCCGAAATTTTGCGCCTACGCTCTTTTAACAACTAAAGATTTATTACAACTAAAACAATAGAAATATATTTGACAGTCTTGTAGTTATTAAGGTATCAAAGTTATTATCCATAATACCCGTGGTGCGTCCAACGTTAATGCCCGACTAAATAATTGTTATAGGCAAAAAATTTAAAGGATTTTTGAGTTAATTAGTAGATATCTAGATATTACTAGTTTCAAATAAGTAGATTTTTCTACAACCACTATTCCAAATGCATTTTTCTGCACAATTTTATGTTAAAAAACTTAATATTTTCTCACAGAATAACTGACAGTAGTGTGCAGAAAAGTGATGTTTCTGTGCCGGAAAGTTCTTTTCTGGATAGTACCATTACATTCCTCAAAAAAATTATAAATATAATTAGGTAAGTATAACGTGTTTTGATGAAATGGTTTTATTTAAGATATTAGATTTGATAAAACTTTACAAAAAAGAACTAGATTTAACTACATCTCATGTCCGAGAAATCTGGAAACGTTTACTTAAGCACTGCACTACATAAAATGAAAATAAAACTAAATCGTGCGTGAATTAGCTTTCGTAAGTTTAAAGACTAAAAACTAAAAACTTATAAATAACATCGGACGGCAGACGGTTTTTGAAATTTGAATTGGATTAGTATGCCTTAAGTGGATGCACTCGTGCATTTAAATTCTAAACAAAAGAATCGGCACATGTCCCTTCTGTCAAAAGATGAAAAGTATCGGATGTCACTAACATTCATCCAGTATAGGCTATTTATAAAAAATTGGGTGGAACCAAACAAAATTAATGTGTTGTTGGTGTTGGGAATATATGGATGAGAAAGTTTTAGTCGATGGTAGATACACTGAAAAATATCCGCAAATATCCGATTTATTTAAAGATACGAAGAAGATACGACAACTCTCAAAAACGTACGCAAATCGGATAATTATCCGCCGATTGGCAACACTGCTGGTGCGTGGTATTCATCGAGAGTAGGTAAAATGAAAGGGAAAGGTGAGTCTCTGTTTTAATAGACGGCAAGTCAGAAGTTGTTCATTCGCTGACACGAGTAGTAGTTTTCTGTGGTGTTACTAAAGTTTGTTGCAGTTGTTTTTAGTAGATTTTTGCTAAAAACATAGAATGGACGAACGAAATTATTTTTGATTTTTTAAATCTGTACCAAAATGACATAAATGACCAATTTTATGGAATTCTACAGCGCCAGAGCATAAGAACAGGAACGATGCAGGGGTGGCCAAACTGTGGCTCGTGAGCCACATGTGGCTCTTTGAAGGATTACTTGTGGCTCTCAATAAATTTACCTGAATTACTTTTAATTTTTGTGTTGCAAAATGTCTTAAATTACTGGCTGCAAATATAAAAGACAGTGTAACATCAGTACTTATGCAAGGAGACCCCTTATCACTGTGGCTGTTCAATTTGGCTTTAGAATATGTAATAAGTAAAATATCATCTCAGCTGACAGGAGGATTTAAGAATCGAGGATCAAAACTATTGTTTGCCTTTGCTGATGATATAGGTGCAGTCGCTTATTCTACAAGAGACGTGAGAGAGGTATTTTCACAACTCGAGGAAGAAACAGGTAAATAGTCTGTGCCTTCGAATAAATGAGAAAACAAAATACATGCTAGTTACCAAAAATCCAAGACGAAGAGTGAGGCAGAATATAACAACTATTAATGACCACAACTTCGAAGTAGTAAAAGAGTTTAAATATCTAGGGGGCGGTAATCACAGATGACAACGACATATAAAAAGAGGTCTCAGCAAGGATGGCTGCGTGGAATAGAGCATTATACTCCATATTATCATTATTAAGATCTAGCTGCTAAAAAACAATATAAATTAAAACTGTACATCCAATTATTCCCCCAATTGTTACATATGAAAGTGAAACATTGACTCTACATCAGCGGGAAATAAATAAGCTGCTGGTATTTGAAAGCAAAGTTCTCAAATGATATTTGACGAATGAATGAATGATACTCCCTGAAAGAGATGAATTGACAGGAGAGCGGAGAAGGTGCCGCAAAGCTGAATTGGTGACTGTGTATGGTACTGAAAACATCGTCAGACATATAAAAGCTAAGATAATATAGGCAATTCATGTGGTAGGTCAGAGGAAGACAGAGTGTTAAAGACAGTGTTTTTTGAGAGACGATAGAAGATCAGTAGGCGTTCCCAGAAACAGATGTAAGGATGATGTAGAATTGAAGTATCATGAATTAGTAAAGGCTGCTTGTAGAATTATTTGCATATTTCAAACAACTATGTGAACCATTTTATTCTTTAAAAATCACGAAATCTAAACAGTGAGAGAGAAATGTAATAATAATAACCTTTTTTCACTTTTTAGGTAATTGTTTAACTGCGGCTCTCGAAAAAATTCAAATTTTGACAAATGGCCCGCACTATCAAGGAGCTTGGCCACCCCTGATATATAGGATGCATGGAACCGTATAAAGAATCAATTAAAGGATAGTACTTTTTAGAGTTTAAACTAAAGAGTTTAAAAAGAAGCAAGTTAAATGGTTAAATAAAACACTACACAGACGGACCTACACAGACTGTTACCGACCATTTCAGACTCTCCACTTCATTTATAAAGCTTGCTTTTACTCGGGGGGTCAAAAAGCATACGTTCAAAATATGTCCGGAAATGTATACACCGTCTAATATAAGTAACTTTTGTTCAATAGCAGTTTTTCACTAAATCAATATTTTTTGAGATTCGAGTAAAAATGTTTATTGTTCACCAAAAAAACCACATTTTTAGACGGTTTTTCGCAAATTACTCAAAAGTAAGTATTTTATCAAAAAAATATTAAGTATTACAATCAAATATTTTCAATGGGAAATAAGCCACAATTTTACCAAAAAAAAACGATTTTATTAACGTTTCGACGCCCAAGTCGGGTGTCATTGTCAAAATACAAAATAATACTAAATTAATCAAAAATGTTGTTGCTTAGTAAAAAATTCTTCTAATAATTTATTTAATCTGACTCATTTATATCGGCAATTTAGACATGTATTATACATTTTAAAGTAGAAGACTTTAAAAGTGGTTAGAAGGATTTGAATTATATTACAATACCAAAAAAGTTACATGCCATAATATCAGACTCAAAAGTATATTAGTTCAGTCGGGATAGCATTTGACCTTGCATGCCGAGCTGCACAAAATTTTATTTTTCTTATCTTTAGGCGAATAAATTCCTCCGTTACGATAGCCACCATCTTAATTTTAAAGGAAAACCCTTTATTTCTACATCCTGCAGATGCTATATACCAATTTTCAATATAAATTCAAACCGCTCGTTTTATTTTAATTGTAAGTTGCTACATTATGTAATAACCTGTTCGTTTCAAATGTACGAGTTTAGTTATATCTCTTTATTTTTAATATTTATTAATATGTATGTAGTTACTATTTACACTTTGTTGCTTGGTTTATTCTACTCCCCATTTTTTACAACATGTAATTCATTAATATTAATGAAAAATTAACAAAAACCCGGTTTTAAACCTTTCAGTAGTAACTAAGCGAAGCACTTTCATCTTACATTAATTAATTGTGAAAAAGTTGACGTATCTTGGTTAGAGAAAAACTTTACCAACTAATTTATTATTTTATTGAATACGTCACTTAATCATTTAATACTACATTTATGAATTTAATGATTATAATTATGTTATATACAGGGTGGGAGAACGGAACCTAAATGGAAAACTCACTCCCAAGTAATTTTTTGAGTAAAGGGGGACACATTTTTCCAGTATTTTTGATTATTTTACTTCACCCTTAAGCCAGGGTAAAGGCGGATTTATGTTACAACGGGGACGTTGACGGGACGGGGCACGTTGAAAAATCGTCTGATATAAAAAGCATTGGCTGGTTTATCTTATAACGGAACGGGGCGAGACCGGGAAGTGCCGAGGATGTGCGATTTCTATTGTTCTGCGCACCGTACCGTCCACGGCCCGGTGTAACATAAATCAGCCTTAAAAGAGTCATCCCAACATTTTTTAATGGACGGATTAAACGGGGTAAACAAAAGATATCGTTTGATAGCCATTGAAATTTCCTATATAATAGTAGTGGTGGGGGAGCCCAAGCGGGGATTTTTGCAGTTTCTCGAGCGCGTCAGATGATGACATGGGGAGAAATCTTGTACCCTGTAAATGTACCCCTACCATTGGATCTTAATACAGGGTAGTTCGATACGCGGTGTCCGAAAAAAAAATCTATCCTTAGAAAAACTCGAAATCGTCAAATTAAGATAAGGTAAGTTAAGTACATGCACAACAGTGTATATTTAAAAAATCTGACGGTTTGAGCGGAGCGTAAGGAAATGGGCGAGTCAAAAAGTTTCACAAGAAACAAGCGAAAATTTCGAGAAATAAACGTCAGATCGAAAAACTAAAATATACTTGTTCAATATTTTTTAAAAGTCTATCGAATGATACTAAACACGACCCCCACAGAGAGAATGTGGGTAAATCGCGATATTGCGCGAAATAAACATCAGATCGAAAAACTGCAAAATACACGTATTCAATATTTTTGAAAAACCTATCGAATGACACCAATCACGACCCCTTAACGGAGGTGGGGTGGGGGGTTACTTAAAAATATTAAATAATAGCCTCCATTTTTGATTGCAGATTTGGATTCCTTACGTAAAAATAAATAACTTTTTCCGCAAATCGCCAGGAAATTTTGACATTCCTGTCAAAATTTCTTGAAGAAAAAGTCAGGACTTCCTTACTGTAAGGAAATGTCATTTCCTTACTGTAAGGAAATGATATTTCCGTACAGTTGTTAGTGTTCTACATAAATGATAGAAAATTATTAATAATCCATAAAACGTCTGTATGCATTTTCGTACTTTTCTCTTGATTTCTTTGGCAATAATTCTAATGAAGCAGTATTCACTGCCTCAACCAGCTCTGGAGGAGTCCCAGGAATGGAAATTTCATCATCACTTATCATTTTACTTTCGAGAACACCAGCAATTAAATTTATAAGCGATAATAAATTTAGTAAATTTGACAATTCAACCTCAATACGTTTCCATAGTAACCTAAGTAATTTTATTAGGAATTTCAAAGCACCATTTATTTGGGAATAAAATTATCGCGTTTTTTTTTAAATCAATCAATATCTGTCGAATTTTAAACGATTTGCGGAAAAATAGTATGTTTACCTCGTAGGAAAAGCCACATTCCTGGACTCTATGTTGCTAAGTCTCGGCTTGCGCCTCGACTTAGCAATCTTCACAGTCGTCCAGGAATGTTAAGCTTTTCCTACCCGGTAAACAATGTACTATTATTCCAGACATTTTTTCGAATAATTTTTATTTTATTTTATTTATTTGAAACTTTACAAACATTATAAACTAATAGTAGTTACATGTAAAGTAAAGTAATACTTAAGAATATAAACCTAAAACCAATAAAATCAGTACAAATGAAAAAAGGAAGACAGTATTTGTGTTTTATAAAATCCCTTAAACCTAGCGCTGATGTGCAAGCAATGTCCTAAGGTCCCTGATTTTACATTAAATATGTCTATATCAGTCAGTCTATTGAATACTTTATTACAGATTTTTAACATATTATTTATTAGGTTGGTTATCCTTAACCTACTCTTAGGTACTCTAAAGTAAACAAACTCAATTAAATTACAGTCTGTGTACTTAATACTGTTAACGATAGGCTCTGTTAATTATTTCACAAAAGTGTATATTAAACTTCATGTTTGTTTGAAATGTAACTTCAAGATCCTTCATAACACTCACTCTCTCCACTCGATCATCGTTAATATAATAATCTTCAATAATACTATTAAGTTTTCGAGCATATTAGCATATGAAACATAGAATATGGCATAGAAGGTTCTGTGTTGAAGTGGTTGGGCAGTTACCTAACAAATAGAACACAGCAGGTTATGGTTAATCATCATTACTCCAACACTTTTCTAGTAACCTCTGGTGTACCTCAGGGCTCTCATTTGGGTCCACTTTTGTTTAACCTGTATATTAACGACATCGTCACCTGCTTCTCTAACACTTCTGCTCTCTTATTCGCTGATGATCTTAAATGTTATCAAATCATTAATAATCAAGATGATGCAATATCATTGCAATCAGATTTAGATAATTTAGCCAACTGGTGTCTTGATAATGGGATGGATTTGAATGTCAACAAGTGTCACATTATCCGGTTTTGTCGGAATCATCATTTATCAGTATTTAATTATACCTTAAATGATCAATTATTGGATACGGTAGACTCAATTAAAGATTTAGGTGTTATTCTTGATTCCTTTCTGAGCTTTAACCATCACATCAACAATATTACTCAAAGATCCATGAAAATGCTTGGCTTTGTTAAAAGGACCACTCGTGATTTCACGAACGTGTTCGCTATTAAAATGCTCTATTGTTCTTTAGTCAGGACGCACCTTGACTACTGTTCTCCAGTTTGGTCCCCACATTATTTACACCTCAAGAACAAACTTGATAGTGTTCAACATAATTTTCTTAGATATATTGGGTTCAAAAAACACATCAATTATAATTATACAGATATGGAACGATTTTTAAATATCTCTTCTCTGGATGTCCGTAGGAAGCGTAAAGATCTTACAGTATTGTTTAATATTATCAATGGCATATATTACTGCCCTGAACTCCTTGCTAAAATATTGTTGTTTGTTCCACCACGATCAACAAGACAAATTCAAACCTTTCATATTTCTTTTCATAGATATAATTACTCATATTTTACTTTTGTTCCTAGAACACTAAGACTTGCTAACTCCCTAGGTAACCTTTTACTTTTTGGTAACTCTGTTGATGTTTTTAAGAACCATTTAACCAAATTAAATATTTAGCAATGTCATAACCTTGTTATTTGTTAGTAATTAATGTTTTGTAATTATTTTACTTTGTCATGTCTTTTTAAATGTTTTGTACTCTCTCATTTTATTCTTATATATTCAACACTGTAATTATCAATATCTTATTAATGTATTACCGAATTGGGCTTGCCCGTATAAATAAATAAACGAAACTACTGCACACTTTTTAACGTTAAGAGTCACTTTCGAATTGTTGAACCATTGAGTAACTGACCTTAAATCGTCCTGCAATTTAACTACATCTTTCTTATTAGAGATTGTTTTAAAAAGTTTAAAATCATCGGCATACATTAAGCTGTTACAAGATTTAATACAGTCTGGCAAGTCATTAATAAATAAAATGAAGAGCAATGGTCCAAGTTTGCTCCCTTGTGGAACTCCCGAGGATGCACTCAACGAAAAAGGTACGTAATATCAATAAAAATGTTAATTCAGACAACAAACGCAATACTTAAAATTTGTCCAATTCTTGATTTTATTGGGACAACAAAACGATCTTCATCAATTCATTATTTTCGTTCGTTGAGCCAATGTATTACGTTTATTGAATGGATGAACATTCATTATGTATACCATAATATCACTTTATTGGTATTACGAACTCTGTTCACTGAGTCAACGATAGATAGATAGATAGATAGATAGACATTTATTGTTTTTAAAAACTACAGTTTTATAACAATGAGTTTAGTAAGTACAGAATATAACTAACAACTAGTCTAGAACATAAATAACTATTAACAAATTTAAACAAAAGTTAAGCGCTATCACTAACTGAAATGGAGAACTTGGTTTTTTTAATAAACACCAATGAAGGAGAAACTGAAGTACAGAATATAACTAACAACTAGTCTAGAACATAAGTAACTATTAACAAATTTAAACAAAAGTTAATCGCTATGACTAACTGAAATGGAGACTTGTTTTCTTAAATAAACACCAATGAAGGAGAAACTGAAGATTATTCATTTAAAACAAAAGATCTAAGTTTTATGATATTCCAAATATATATTGAAATTGCTTTCAGAGATATTATAGTTACATTATTAAGACAACCAATAAGGTCGGTGCAATTATTAAGGGGGGCCATATTAACCGGTTTCATTGAACTGTAAATGGGACATTCAAACAGTAAATGTTCAAGAGTTTCCAACTTGTTTGTGTTACAAATAGTACAGATTTCAGATGGTCGTATATGATATGTTATACCATTATAGGTAAATTTTAACACATGGCGATTAGATGTTCGAAGTTGCGCCATGGCACGAATGTATTTTATGGGAATTTGAAATTCCAGATATTTCTGTACTGAGGTATCTACGGATAAATGTTTGTAAATAGTTGAGAATGTTGACATGGAGACTGCTTGAATGTCTTCTTGATGAAGCATATCCATATACTTTTTTAACATGCTTTTCTTGTTTTTTAATAGCCAATCAGAGATGTTTTCATCCCAAGAAAATTCATAATCTAATATTTGAAAATATTGCTTAAACTGTGAAACCCAGTTGTATCTGTTCGTATTTATTGAATTATTTGCTGAAGAAATTTGAAGCTGACGGAGAAAACAAATAAGAGGAAGTCTTAAATCATGCATTTGCGATAGCTTGATAAGCCAATTTAAAGTTAGCTTGAAAATAGTAAAAGAAATTTTTACTCTTCCTGTCTCCAACCTAACAGCATAATCAGGTGTATTGATACTGAGATGTAAAAGTTTTTTAAAGAAAGTTATTTGTATTCTTTCTAACTGGTCAGCATATCTCATTCCCCAAACGGGCACACAGTTCATAACAAGGCTTTGAACTAGCGAATCGAAAAGTTGCACACGAGATGTCCAAGAATTCATTTTGGTTTTAGCCATTAAACCTATCACGTTACCAATTGCGTGTTTTGCTCTTTCCACTGTTGTATCGGCCATTGCTTTAAAAAGTGATGTTGTGGTTAGGGTGACTCCAAGATATACAAATTTGTTAACAACTTCTATTTTTTCATTCTTATATAGGAACTTAACGCCTTTATTGCCAATTTGACCGCTTCGGGCAAATGGAAGAATTTTGGTTTTGCCAACATTTACAGTTAGCTGGTTTTTGTCACTGTATTTTTCTAGATAACTTAAATTTTTACCGAGTTCAACTTCCGAGTCACATAGAATGACCAAATCATCAGCATACAATAGCATTATTATTTGATTTTGGCTATCAATGGAGATACCTTGTGATCCTTGACTAATAAAAAACTGTTCTATATCCGCAATAAATAAACTAAATAATAGTGGACTCAAAGGTTCACCCTGTAAGACTCCTGTTGAAATATCAAATGGTCTTGTGTAGCCGTTTGGAGTTTTGATGTACATCCTAGCATTATCATAAATGTTTTTCAAAATGGCTATTATTTTAGAACTCACCCCAAGGCCAAATAGCTTTTGCCACAGCAAATGATGGATAATGGAGTCAAAAGCCCGCTTATAATCTACAAAGGCAGCGTACACTTTGCGTTTTTTCAGTCGTAGTTGCAGTTGTACAGCAGAAGTGAGGGTGAATACATTATCAATGCAACCCCTTGATCCCCTGAAACCCGACTGACATTCGGGAAGAACATTATTTACTTCAACCCAATCTCTGAGTCTGTTTAACAAAATATTAGTAAATATTTTTTCAACACAATTAAGTAAGGCAATACCTCTATAGTTTGCTGGATCATCTCTGTTGCCCTTTTTAAATATCATAGTAAAAATGACTTCACTCCAGTTATGCGGCGTAATGGTTGTTTCCAGTATTCTATTAAACATGCCCGTTAAATACAGTATCCAATTATTTGGAAAATTTTTAAAGAATTCATAAGAAATATGGTCAGTTCCAGGTGCTTTACGATTGGGACAGTTATTTAGGACTCTATATATTTCGTCACTGGTTATAATAGCGTCAAAAATGGGATGTCTTGCATCAAAAAAACGGGCATTATGATATAGTTTTGGGGGATATATATTCGAATAAAATTGCTCCCATACGTCTACATCGATAAAAGAAGTATTGTGATTTTTCCGAAATTTCCTAATCACTGACCAGAATGTTTTGGAGTCCCTGCTGTTTGCAAGTTGAGAATACAGGTTATGAAAATATATATGTTTTTTCTTTTTAATTATTTGTCTATAGGCTTTTTTTGATGTCAAAAAATTTGTTTTATAGGGGTCGCGGAAGTTATTTGATTTAGCTGTTTTGAGGCTTTGTTTCATGTTGTTTTTAGCTGAGGTACATTCATGATCAAACCATGGAGGACTTTGCCTGATACACGACGGGAAAGATTTTTCTTTACAAAGTTGTAATTGCGAAGCAGTTTCTTTAATTGCTGACATTAGATTATTGTATAGTTCCTGTGCATCAATATTTATAGAAAGAGACGTTTTATTCGAATGTTGCATAGAAATTTTATAGAAAAAGGCAAGGTCAGTATTCCATTGATATATAGTTTTTTTTTTGTATAGGAAGTGCTTTTTTGAAACGACTTTGTCGAAAAAAGTCGGGAACGCAAGTTACCAGTATACCAAAGTGGTCAGAAGGGCTGTTATGGTTCATTACACATAAATCTTGGATAATAGGTATTGCACTGTTCTGGATAAATGCTAAGTCAATTACACTATTTCCAGCTTTGCTAATGTGAGTAAATTGTGCCGGTGTATCAGACTCAGTCCTCCCATTAAGTAGACAGAAAGAGTTGGTGTTCATGAAGTCAATAATATGGCGCCCCTTAGTATTTAAAACCATGTCATTGCTTAGACGATACTCCGATAGATTTGTGCCCTCCAGCATCTCTGGCGGAACTTCTCCAATATCTGATATTCTACTGTTAAAGTCACCGCCAATTAGAAGCGGAACATCGAAATGGTTTTCTAGAATTTCCGACAGAGATACTTGAAAAAGTTCTAGAATATACACAATATCTAAGGACGGTTTAAAATATACTGTGCAAATAATAATAGACTCTTCCGAAGGAGAAACCAGTCTGCAAAATAGCCACCACGGTGTTTTTTCTAAAATTACACAGTTGTATACATTTTTATAAAATATGTAGATACCACCGCTTGCTCTGCCCACGGATTTCTCTTTCGAAGCAGGACTACTTATAACATTATAGGATGACAAAACAATTGACAAATTATTACACTCATTAAGTAGCCATGTTTCAGTAAGACATAAAACCGAAAAATCATCGTAATCTCTAACAAATTCATCCAGATTGGCAAATCCTTGACAGTTCCAAAATACTATTTTGAATGATTGCTATTCAGGTACAGATGAGTTTGCCCCACATAAAGCAGGCTTTGAGGTCTTGAGTCCCTTTTCACGTCTAGGTGATTCCTGTTCCTCTCTATCACGTTTGGTTGTTCCTCTTGTAGTAATTCTAGGTATTTTGTTTATGTATCTAATCGTTAAATTTTTCTCCCCATTATCTATACGACTTTGTAGCTCTGTTCGTAATTCAGCTAGATATTTTGACTGGCAAGGTGTCAGATCTTGTTTTATGTATATGTTTGAGTTTGAGTTTTGATTCAGTTTAGATTTATTTTTAAGAACAAAAAGGGCATCTTCACTGGACATCATAGTAACTTTCAGCGGCCTTGGTTTCATATCTTGGCGAGTAAAGCCAAGCCGGCGATGCGAAGCTATTTGTAAGTTAGGAGCTACCTGATTTAATATTTGTTGTGCATTAACTTCATCGGATTCTGTATTTTCTGGAACACCCATGAGCAAAACATTTTTTTCCCTTTGTTTTCTATCAGCCAGCTCTATAAGGATATTTTCGGGAGGAGAGGATTCTATTTTCTGGATTTTAATTTTTAGCTGTTCGTTTTCTCTTCTTAGAACCGCTATTTCCGAGATGCAAGCGTCAATTTTTGTCGACTGAGAATTTACTAAATTATGTAAGTCAGACATTCGAGTGTTACATGTTGCGATAGCGTTACTTAAATTAGCAAGCTGAGCCATAATTGCGTTGAAGTGCATTGTGCTAGCATCTGCTTCTGTGGTACAATTTTGACACTTCCATGTCAACAAGGTTGCAGGTGAAAAATTTAAGGGTTGAGGTTGAGCACAAACACCGTGCCATGTTGTTTTGCATCCAGAACATTCCAGTTTGCTACCATCTGTCGGTGTTATAATTTTATGGCATGCCTGACAATTTAAATTCATTATAGTAATATTAACCGTACTATTAAAGGTACCACTAATTACTTAAGTTTTTGTCTAAGGCAATACTCAAGTTTCAATTAAGTAGATCGCTGAAATGTAGATTGTATTTCTTGTTTAAAAATTGGGTTTTTCTCCTTACAGGTGTGTTTATAGTAAAAACTATTCAACTGTTCTAAGGCAATATTCTGGTTTCGATTGAGTAGAACGTTGAAATGTAAATTGTATTTCTTTTTTAAAAATTAAGTTTTTCTACTTACAGTTGTGTTTACAATAAAAACTGTTTAACTTTTAACTTATATTGGTTAAATTCACAAGCCACTATTAAACGATGTTACCTCTACGGCTGCTAGAACTAAACTCTGAGTCAACGAACACTATTTATTGATATTACGAACTCTGTTCACTGAGTCAACGAACACTATTTATTGAAACAACAACGTCGTTAATTGACCAACGAAGACTATTCGTTGTGTCAATAACTGTGTTATTTCTCCTAACGTATTTCGTTTATTTCTACAATTATTTCCGTTTATTGTTACAATTAATTCCGTTCATTCCTACTATGAACGTATTTTATATTAATAATTAGTGAATGCAATAGCCCAATGTATGATATTAATTGATTAATAATAATTTTTTAAATCCCCATTTTTTGTCCTTAACCTAAAGGACTTTACACTGTGTGATTTTTCATATCATTTCACTTATACAGTGTACTGGAATAAGTGTTACACTCCCCCACCCCCTTATAAACTTATTTATTTTTAGCACATAAGCAAAACGCTCGGACAGATCGATTTTTAAAATAATCAAAGTATATTATAACATCAATGTTTCGAACTTTACACGATCCCTCTTCAGGTGACAGGCACGGCGTAACATTGATTTTTTTTAATGGGAAAGTACGTCATGTGACAGCTTATTTAAAAGCGTTTGAAATAGTGATTCCAAAAATGTATAACACTTTAATCCCTTTTGAGAGCGCAGGTGCAAAATTTCGATCGAATTCTTTTTAAGCGCATTCATATTTTTCGGAATTCTGAGAAACTAATAAGTATTTTTATAAAATTTAAACGCAGAATAAAATATTACATTATTACCGAGGGCAGAAAGTCCCTTAGAATAAACAAAAAGTTTCTGTTGAATGGTATGCCTATTTGAAATTAAAAATCATACTAAATTTTCTCTTTTTCACCCCTGTGACTTATTAAAACAATCATTATAGAGGTTCTCAGAGACTTCAGACCCTCGATAATACTGTAATATTTTATTTTGCATTTAAATTTTCAAAAATAATAATAAGTTTTCTCAGGATTCGAAAAAAATGAATACATTTAAAAAGAATTCGACGAAAATTTCACGATAATAGACACACAAAAACTTCCTTCTACTACGGACTACACTTCAAAACGAAATGCAATTATTATTCGGCACTTCGGTAACACAGAGAAGCTAGGGGTATCACGATAAGGAAAAGCCGTTAACTTTCAAATGGTCAAGCAAAACATTTATTGTCTCAACAACTACGATTATTGTCACAATGTACGCATTGGTTGTGGGAATTAAATGCAGTAGTAGATTGATTAATGCATTCGTTGTCACAACAATCAATTTACATCTATTCAATAATCATATATTACTCTATATTAACAACATTTTGTACATTGTTTTAATGAAATCTGTACGTTGTCACAATAAACCAAGGTAATTGCTTGTCATCTACGAAATCAAGAACGTGAGTTGCTGCCAGAATTAATAGTATTTATTAAATATACGAAACTAAGTTATTGGCTGAATAAATTGAGTGTTATTGATTAATGTACTCTAGTTATTCTCACAATTATTATTCAATCATTGTGACAATAACCAAATACATTCGTCAATGTCTAAAAGTTCGTTGAAACAACGAATTAAATTGTTGTGACAACGAAATACTATTCAGTAATCACTGTTAATCAATATTACGAACTAAATTTTTTTTGAGTGTGACAGAAATTGGTGGGAAAAGCAATTACCTACTTTTACTGTGTTATTCCTATCTGACAAATAAGATTTTAATAAATTAAAACCTTTTCTTGAGAATCCAAACTCTACGAGTTTATTTAAAAGAATACAGTGATTGACCTTATCAAATGCTTTTTCACAATCAGTATAGAGAACGTCCAACTGCTCCCCTGCCTCAATAGCCTTAGTAATGTGTTCAGAAAAAACACAGAGATTTGTTACTGTTGATTTGTCAGATTATGGATAGATCGAAATTAAAAATGGAAAGTCCCCACTTTAATGGAAAACTTTACTTATCTTTGTTTTAGTTTTAGGACCTAATCTTCACAATCCTATAGGTCCTCATAACGCTCGAGTAACTGCAAAATTAGTATACTTTCCTCCCCTACTATAGTCTTTAAGCTTTTAAATTCGTTTCAATAAGTTATGTGATTGATTAGAAAAAAAATTTTAATAATTAATATTTGTAGCTGGTTTCTTATTTCTTGTTGACCAAATGGTGAAACTGATGACCTCCGGCATCCAGACAATGATAAAGGTTTGTTCGTAACGTTCTTCCACATTCCAAAGCACTTCCACCTACTATGCTGTTGTTTTTCGATGTCATCTATGATTGTTCTTTTTATTTCCATTTGTTGTCTAATGTCGTTTCTTATGTATTCTAGTCTAGACCTTCTTGCTGACTTTTCCCAAAAATCCATCTCAGTGGCTAGTGGCTAGTAATTTATCTTTGTCATTTTTGGTTAATTGCCAGTCTTCAACTCCATAGGTTAACACTGGTTTTAATTTTTGAACTTTTTAACTTTCCTCTCTGATTGTGAATGTTTGCAGTTGTCCTTAAATAATTTTTCACGTTGGTGTGAAGTAAATGTTTTAAACTTAAATCTAAAAAAAATGTTTTAAAATCACTTTTAGTAAAACGCAGGCTTCTTTTATTTTAATAATAATTACACACTTAATGGTACTGTTCTGCAAGAGATACATCAGGTACGGGATTTGGGTATAAAACACTGGATAGAAAACTGAACTTTAATGATCATATTAATGACATAACTTCACGTGCCCTTAAAATGTTAGGTTATCCAGAGAAATTCAAAGAACTTTTCAGTTTTTACTTTTAAAATATTATACTGTTCGCTAGTGCGATCAATTATAGAATTATATGATGTCCTTTTTATAATACCCAGAAAACTTAATTAAAATGGATTCATCAATTGCCCTGAAATTTTGGGTTTAATCTCATTTAATATACCTATGCGAAGAACCCGTAATTTTGACCTGTTTTTTGTAGATTTCCATTCTACTAATTATGGACTTATGAAGTTATTTCTAGGATGTTACGTACGGCGAACAATTACCAAACAGATTTAGAATTATTTAATACTTCAACTGCATAATTTAAAAAACATGTTGAAAAACTATTGTAGCTAGCTTATGTATCTTACTGTATATTATACATATTGTACAAAAACTGAAAATAGTTTAGCGCGTCAATAAATAAATAAATAAATAAATATTGTGTTGTAAATTCGTTTGTTTTTTCGTTCTTATATTTTTTTGTGGCAGTACCGAATTTAAGGCTCCTATCAGCTCTTTTCCTTTTACTATCCTTTCTTTTATATTTTCTTCGTTTTATCCTGTACTAGTTGTTAGTACCAGATTTATGTATTCATTGCAGCTTTTAATTGTCTCCTGTTCCAGGTTCAGGTTCTCCGTTTCTTCCCTTCTACGCATAGATATTGTGTTTTTTTGGTATTCACCTCCAGACCCCATTTTCTAGATTCCTCTCTTAGTTTCCTTGCCATTATATTCAAGATCTTCATTGTCCTGTGCAATTACAATTTGGTCATCTGCATAGTGCAGTGTGTAGAGTATCGTATCTCCTATCGGTAGTCCCATTCCATTGCACTTCTTCCATTGTCTAAGGGCTTCATCAATATTTATATATTGAATAATACTGGTGACATACAGCATCCTTGCCTTAACTCTTAACCCCGTTAGTGACCGGGAAGCCTTTTGATATTTTATTTCCGCTTTTAATTTTGGATGCTGAGTTTCAATATAGTTCTTTGAGTGCCAGAATAATAGATACTTTATGCTGGGCTTTTCTAGTACTTACTTCCCATAATCTATTAATGGGGAATATGTCATATGACTTCGTTAGATCTACATACTATGAGTAAATGCAACCTTCGGAGTGTAATGTTGCAAATTCTCCTTCTTTATTGCGTTTCTTTAACATTTTATCCACCCAAAAACGTATTTTTCTGTTTCTGCACTATTGGTTTCCATTTTTTGTTGCTTCGTCTTAAATTAGAGCAATTTTTATTAACGTGGAAGTTTTGAACATTGTTCACTACACAAAGCAAATATCCGCGGCAAGCTTTTCGCAGTGTGAATTGACTCCAAAAACCTTGCCTGTGTCTTGCCGTTGCCGGTCCTGTTCCTTGCACGTCGGTTGAGAATCGGGCTTAAGGTTGTTTTTTAATTTAGCTAATGTCTCGACAACTAATGGCCATTGGCATGGCAGGTACCCCTGAATTTTTGCAGTTAGGTACCTAGTGTCATGTGTAGTGTGTGTGTTGAGTAAGTGTCTTGTTACTTTGCAAAGTCGACGTCATTGTCTTTGCAAAGAGACGCTAATTGTATCCGAACGTCTGCGGTCCCTCCGATGAGTACCGATCAGGGGCTTAAGGTTGTTTAGTTGCAATTTATTTATATTTTGCAATAGATTGTTTTACTTATTTTTTTTTTAATTTATATTGACGATTTATTTAATCTTGGTAAATTTTATTTGTTATTGTTTTGATTTTCGACTGTTTGAGAGCTTTGTCTATAAAATTGTACAATTTTCAACGACAATAACGCATATTTCTATTCTATCGTAGAGCCTCGAATACTCTATTGATTGTTGTTGATTTCATTGACATAGCATAGATAAAAGCAATTAAACTTGTGTCACTTGAGAATAAAATATGTGTGGAGTACAAACCTCTTCACATCTGAATTGTGTTAGTGTGCACAAAGTCTGTTTTGTAATGAATATCACACAACCAAACCAGAAACAATAAGTGCCTAAATTCTCTTCTGAGTTGATTAAACTATCGACAAAAGGGCAGTAAGTGCACATCATTTGAAGCTTATTGGCTAAATTTCAGGTTTAAAGTAATCATTGTAGATAGAATAAATATACATAAACTATTGTTTTCTATTTAAACTGGATAATACCAAAATATAGAAAAAATATTGTGGACTAGATTCTATGCATTCTTTCATGGTAAGTGCTAAGTACACTGGGCGAGAAAAAATATTATCTTTCGTTAAAAGTTTTGTTTACTGATTCTGGAATACCTACTTGTTACACTGAATCCAAAACTGATAACAGGTATTTTTTTGTAACACGTATTTTTTTATAGAATAGAATAGAAATATGCTTTATTGTCACTAAAATTTTATGGACAAAGCTTACATACAGTCAAAAGAAAAATAATATCAATAACAAATAACAACTACAATTTACTAAAATTAGATAAATCGTCAATATACAGTATACAGGGTGTCCAGAAACTCTACCGACAAACGAAGACAGGAGATTCTTCAGATAATTTTAAGACAATTTAGCTCAATTCACCTAGTCCGAAAATGCTTCCTAAGGGAGCTAGAGCTCTTTGAAGATGGCGCCATGTAATTAGTTTTTCTTAAATACCTCCAGAATGCTTCTATTTAGAAAAACGAAAATTTGTATACATATTTACTTTTCAGATATGAATCGATTCCATCCATTGCGAATTTCTAGTACCGGTCATAGGCGTCCGTTTTTGGTAGGGCAACAGTTATTTTATCGCATATCTTTTTTGTCTTCAACTTTTAAGCATCTTTGATACTGGATTATTAAATTGTGAGGTATTTTAGTACTAAAAGATACTCTTACTTTAAGTCGGTAGGACACACCGTTTTCTAGAAAAATCGATTTGAAAGTATTTAGTTTTGGGATTTTGAAAAAAAAAAAATGAAAAAAATTAAAAAAAAAGATGTATTTTACCAACTTAAAGCAAGAGTAACTTTTAGTACTCGAATATCTCATAATTGAATAATCTAGTGTCAAAAATACTTAAAAATTAAAGACAATAAAGCTATGCTATAAAATAACTGTTGACCTACCCAAAACGGACGCCTATGACCGGTACTAGAAATTCGCCATTAATGAAATCGATTAACCTCTGGAATATAAATAAATGTACCTGTTTTCATTTTTCTAAATAGTTTTTTTTTAATATTTTTTTTTTGAAAATCAAAGAACGAGAAGTTTTCAAATCGATTTTTCTAGGTGTATCCTATCGACTTAAAGTAAGAGTACCTTTTAGTACTAGGACACCTCACGATTTAATAATTCAGGGTCAAAAATGCTTAAAAGTTAAAGACAAAAAAGTTAGGCGACAAAATAACCGTTGCCCTACCCAAAACGGACGCCTATGACCGGTACTAGAAAGTCGCAATGGATGGAATCGATTCATTTCTGGAAAGTAAATACGCATACCAATTTTCGTTTTTCTAAATAGAAGCGTTCTGGAGGTATTTAAGAAAAACTAATTACATGACGGCATCTTCAAAGAGCTCTAGCTCCCTTAGGAAGCATTTTCGGACTAGGTGAATTGAGCTAAATTGTCTTAAAATTATCTGAAGAATCTCCTGTCTTCGTTTGTCGGTAGAGTTTCTGGACACCCTGTATAAGCTATAAAAGCAAAGACAAAAACAATTTATTACAAAATATTGCAAAATATATAAATTGCAAATTGAACATCCTTACAACAAATAAAATAAAATGTTGTTCTGGTACGGCGAGATATTAGTAATTTGTAATATACTGGCGTAATTTATAATATATTGGGTCACATCATGCGAAACGAAAAAGTACCAGTTCCTTCAACTTATAATCAAGGGTAAAATTGAAGGCAAGAGGGGAATAGGACGCAAGAAAATGTCCTGGCTCCGAGACATAAGGCAATGGACAGGGATTAACGACATACAATATCTGATACACATTGCAAGAAACAGAGAGTTAATGGAAAATGTGATCGCTAACATCCATTAGTGGATTTTCATTTGAAGAAGAAGAAGAATATACTATAGGTTGAATTGCGTGTAAGTTCGACCGAAGTTATAATGTTGGAGGAGGGATCAAGTGTGTACCCGAAGACGGAAGACGTTTGCTTCGCAAGAAGTCTTCACTTCTGTAAGGCACTCGCCCGAGTGCCTTAAATTTTTTTATAGCTATTTAATCTAAGCAGTGGCGTAACAAACTCCGTCGGGCCCCCCCGCAGAATTGGAAATGGGGCCCCCTTTAAAAAATTACTAAATGCAACATGTGTAACAAATACCTATATTTGTTACAGTCCAGTAAATAAACGTAAAATATGGCGATACCGTGTAATTTTCCATGTCACAACCGAAGTGGTCAACTCAAGACTCTTTGAGTTATTTATGAGTAAAAATGTTTATTGTTCAACAAAAAACCACGTTGTTATGCGATTTTTCGCAAATAGTTCAAAGAGTAAGTATTTGATCGAACAGAATATTGTTAGCAAAAATGTATCTAGCTTATAAAAAAAAATGAAACAAAAATGAAGTCTTATCGACCCAGTAAAAGAAAAGTTGTAGCTCACGAAAAGTTTTTCTTATTCGTCAAATTTCAAATCGAATATTTCAGCGTGAAATAACCAAAAAATGAAACACTTTTCGGGGAACTCATTAGAACTTTTTTAAAGTGTTTAAAAGAAGCTTTATTTTTTACAAAAGTTTCTAGCATCAAAACTAAGCCAGTTACGCTTAAAATACAATTAGTCCCATTTTTTGGTAAAAAAATTGTGAAAATCTCCCCCTATTTAGCACCCCAAACGAAACTAATCATTATCGTCTTACAAATTACTTAACTTTTTTATATGACCTGTAAGTTTCACCGGTTTAAATTGCTTATTTTTAAAAGGGTTCTAGTTGAAAGGGCTTGAACGAGTCACTAATCACGAGTATATGCAAATTTTAAACAGCCATATCTTAACCAATTTTTGTCTTACAGAAAAACAAAATAAAACCAAAATATTTATAAAAGCAAGACCTACATTTCTTTACTCTTTGAGATTTTTCGTATCGCTAATATTTACTTTTTAAGTTATTTTTAAAAAAGGCATTTTCCAAAATAAAAAAACTTTTTTTACTACGGAACCAAATTTTTTCAAAAATAAGAACTTCGAACTGGTCAAACTTACAGATCATAATAAACAATAAATATTTAAAGTAAATGGTAAAGCGCTAACGATAAATTTTTTTTGGGGTGCGAAATAGGGGCAGATTTTCACGATTATTTTTACCAAAAAAAGGGGTCAACTTTATTTGAGCGTAACTCGTATAATAAAAAAATAAAAACAAAGCTTTTTTTGAAACATTTAAAAAAAGTTTTAATTAGTTTTTCCCGAAAAGTGCTTCATTGTTTTGCTATTCCACGTTGAAATGTTCGATTTGGAATTGGACTAATAAGAATAATTTTTCATGAGCTTCAACTGTGCTTTTACTGTGTCGACAGACTTCATGAATAAGTACACCATTTTTTTGTATCTTATAACTACATTTTTGCTACAAATATTTTTCGATATCTAATATTTAATTCAATAGATACTTATTTTTGAGTTATTTGCGAAAAACCCGTCTGAAAACGTTGTTTTTTTGTTAAAAAATTAACATTTTCATTCGCAAATGACTTGAAAAGTATTAACATATAAAGAAACTCTATAGAACAAAAGTTGCTTTACTAGTCAATTTATGCATTTCCGGACTAAACGTACCTACGTTTTTCACCCCAAGGAGGGGTGTCACTCCCTCCTGGGGGTCCAACTTTGAAGTGGAGTGTACTAGAACCCAAGTCCAAATTGTCCAGCAAATATGTCCTTCGCGACGTTGATAATTTCACTCCAAAACTGTCATTTACTGAAATTTCATTTTCAATACTGCACTGCTTAAAAAAAGTAGGTATGCAAATAATATAACAACACATTTTTACATATTATATTAGACGGCAAGATGGAGCCCTTGACATATTGGGGCCCCCATAAGCTTGGTAAGCTTAGGGCGTGGGGGCCTCTGTTACGTATCTGGATAATTGTATCGAAATACTAAACGTAGGTAAAGATTAATGAGAAAACCCATTTCTAGATTTAGAAATATTGTTCTAAAATTAGGCAAATTGCATTTCTCAAATCTTTCAATAGTCACGTACCAAGCATTATAGTTTAGTGTCGTCACCATAAAAGTTCGTGAGACCGGAAAGGAGTAAGTTTCTAGATGTGAGATGATTAACTTGACGAATATGCCTATTTATACATTTACGTTTTTAAATTCAAACACACAAAGTAAAATCATATACCTATAACAGATTTTTACATAATATCAGACGACAAGATGGGGCCCTTGATCGATTGGGGCCCCCTGCAAGCTTCACGCTGCGGGGGCCTCTGTTACGCCCCTGAATCTAAGTCATTTATTATTGCAATTATTCAGATTGCTGTCAGATTTAAATTTCCACATTAAACTCATTTAAATAATATGATTCTACACTTTGAATTTTATATTCTGTTATCTTCTAAAATCTCATATTTTTCTGTTGAATTCTGTTCTTTTTTTATTTTATATTTTCATATCGATTTCTAAAGTGGAAGTCGAAATGTCAAATAAATTTTATTTCCTACTTAAATTGTGGCTTATTTCCCAAGTAAAATAGTAAGTTGCATAAGATGCAACAATGAAATAGCTTCAGAACAATATTCTGTTCTCGGTTGAATGCTTTATCTGTTTTTATTTAATTAAAGTGGTCCTTCTCGTTATCAGCTTACTATTCAGTGAACTTGACCCTGAAACCCCAAAAAAGGGAAGACTCTTGAAGGTCATGTGTGAGTGGCAAGACTCGTAAAATACGAAAACCTCGTTCTCTGTTCCACTCCGCTAGCGCTAGATTGTCTCAATTAAGTTAGTCCAGGCTATATCGTCGCCCCCGTTAGGTAAATTATTCCGATTGGTTTTTTTGCACAAACTCGCTCAAAAAGAGGTCCTTATAACAAATCCACAGGGTGCCGTAGGTTCCGCGGTGGGAAAATTGTTTAAGCAATTTTTTTAAACAAATTCAAATATTCAATTTTTTTACTTCGTATTTTTTTATAATATATTCTTTGGGTCATTAAGAGGTAAAAAAAATTCTTGTGATTTTTCTCTAAAATTGATTGTTGTCGATATACACGATTTAAAATTTGAAAAACGCGAAAATGGCCATTTTCAAAGCTTATTAACTCGTTTAAAAATAATTATTATGAAAGTTAGAAAGTGACAAAATCAAAGTTTAAAGCCCCCTACAAGATCCTGAAGAAATTTTTGTCATTATTTTATTACTAAGCTTCTTCTTCTTCTTCTTCTTCTTCTTCTTCTTCTTCTTCTTGTAATAGGACTATGTCTTGTTTCTTCTGTTACAGTCTTTGCTGCGATCCGGAGCTCCAACTCTCGTACCATCGTTTTTTGGGTCTTCCTATGGGTCGCTTGGTGTTGGGCTTCTGTGTTTTCGCCCAATGCGCCATACGTTCAGGGTCCATCCGATCTACGTTGTCCCTCCACATGCGTCGTCGCGCTCTTGTCCATCTCACTACGTCCTGAACGCCTAGCTCTCTCAATGTGTCTTCGTTTCGTACTCTATCTCTGAGTGTGATACCTCTTATGGATCTTAGGGTTTTCATCTCTGTTGTTCTCATTATCTGTTTGGTCTTTGTTGTCTCGGCCCTTGTCTCAGCTGCGTATGTCAGTACGGGTCTAACACATGTCTTATAAATGCGGACTTTGCTTTCGGTGCTCATATATTTATTCCGCCAGATTATATCCCTCAGGAAACCAGATATTCTCGCTGCTTTCATTGCCTGCTGTTTTGATTCTTGCCACAGATGCCTGTCGCTAGATATTTCCACACCTAAGTATCTGCAATCCATTACCTGTTCGATTATATGGTCGTCCACTACTAACTTACATCTAATTGGGTTCCTGGATATTACCATCGATTGGGGTTTCTCTTTGGATAGTGTCAGGTTATACTTTTCGGCGGTTATTTTGAATTTTTGTATTAGGCGTTGTAAGTCATCTTCGTTTTCGGCTATTAAGATTGCATCATCTGCGTAGCAAAGTATTCTCATGGTTCGGTTACCCATTTTGTATCCCTGATTCATTATGTTAACACTACCTATAACTTCATCCATTATTAAATTAAATAGGCATGGACTGAGGCTGTCCCCTTGTCTAATGCCTGCATTGATTTTGATTTCTTCCGTGAGCCCGTGTGTGGTTTTAATTCGTGTTTTGTTGGATCTATTGAGCTCTTTGATTATGTTTCTATACCTCTGACCTATGTTTTTCTTTTCAAGGATACTGAGCACGTCCTTTAACCGTACTCTGTCGAATGCTTGTTTCAGATCTACAAAGCATGTGAACATGGGCTTTTCGAATTCTATTGATTTCTCAACTAATTGTCGCATTATGAAAATAGCGTCTATTGTAGATCTGTTTGGGCGAAAACCCTGTTGTTCTTCCGATACACCGGCTTTCTTATATATTTTTTGGGATAGAATTTTTGTCAATAGTTTTGATGTAGAATTGAGTAGTGTAATTCCTCGGTAGTTCGTAGGATCTGTCTTTACGCCTTTCTTGTAGATGGGTGTTGTTGTACTCTCTCTCCATTCCTCTGGTACTGTCATGTTGTTTACAATTTTTTGGAATAATGTTATCTCTTCTATTATTTTTGTACCTCCGTATTTAATTAATTCATTTGGTATATTATCCGGACCTGGTGATTTTCTATTTTTTGATCTTTTGATTGCTTCGTTTACTTCTTCTTGGGTGATGTTGTCATTCTCTGTTTCTTCTTGGTGAATGTTTTGTAGGTCATTTCTTTGTACTTCATTATTATCGTCGTTATCGTCTTTGTATAGATTCTCGAAATGAGTTACCCATTCTTCTGGTTTTATTGCGTTAATTTGTAATTCTTCGGTAACCGGCTTCTTCCTGTTCCTCAACATGTTCCATACCTTCCTTTGACCTACTCGTAAATCATGTTCCATGTCATTTGAGAATTTTTCCCAATATATTTGTTTTAGATCTTTGATTCTGTTAGTTGTTCTATTTCTTTCTGATTTATATCTTTGATACTCTTCTGGGGTCCTATTGTTAATATATCTTACGTATGCATCTTTCTTCTCTTTTGCTAAATCTTTGACTTCCTGTGTGAACCATGGTTTTTGGTTTCTGCCGCCGTTTAAGTCAATTTTTCTTTCTCCAATGGCTTCTTTTGCACTACTAGTTATATGATTTTTTATTTTTTCCCATGCTTCGTTTATATTGTCTGTGATTTCAATAGGGCTGATATTTTTTTGCAGAAATTGCTTGTAATTAACTCATATAATTTTAATTCAGTTATCCTCCCACTCAAAAACATCCGGAACATTGTTTAAATAATCAAAATGTCAAAAAATTAAGGAAAAATTCGATTTTTTTCTTCTTTTTTTTATTATAACTCTAAAAAGTAGGTATTCACTTCCGAGAAAAGTTGCACTGACATAAAATTTGCGTAATTAAATTTACTGCAATACAGGGTTGGTTAACAATTTTAAAAATTGTCACCCTTGTTGCAAAATGGCAATAATTGCGAAAAAACCATAAAAAACAAGTATTCGCATTTTACGTTTTTCAACCATTTATGCTACAGTTAGGACCCTTATATTTTTCCCAGAAAAACTTTATGATATAATAAAATAATGCTGCACATTTCATTAAGATCGGTTCACTAGATTTTGCAAAATAAATTTTGCAATCCAGCTTTCGGAAAAAAAAAATATTTTTTCAAAACGTTGCAGGACTGAAAATAAAGCAGATAGCAAGTTGAATTTTTTTACACATAGGGAGACTACTGTACCTTTCATTTGCAATTTGCAAATTAAAATCGATTAAGTACCACAGCGTCAGGAATTTTTGTAAACAAACATTAATTTTTGGTGCTACGCGCAGACAGCGGTGTTCGATTCACACAAGTTGATTTCCACCAAAATTTCTTCCAATATTTATCTAATATATTATTTTCTTACTCTGTATTTTGTTGTCTTTTAATATTTTAATTCCACAAAAATCAAACTGATTTGATTATTGTTTGTGAAATATTGTTTAAACAATTGCATATGTTTAAAAATAATAAACTTTTATTCTCTAAGTTAAAATATAAGAACAAAGAAAGTTTTTGCTAAAAAAGTGTTATTTTAAAGACAGAGTATGTGTTTTTATTTTGCAATAAACAAATTTATTTATTTATATCGAAATTTACTCAAAATTAAAATTTGTCAATCATTATCAAAGGTCATTAGAATGCCCAATCAGAGCAAACGTATCCGCTGTCCTGCGCGTAGCACCAAAAACTAATGTTTAATTAAAAAAATTCCTGACGCCGTCGTAGTTAATTTTGCGAATTGCAAATGAAAGGTACAGTATTCTTCTATATGTAAAAAAAATCAACTTGCTGTCTGCTTTATTTTCAGTCCTACATTTTGAAAAAATAAATTTTTATTGCGAAAGCTGGATTCCAAAATTTATTTTGCAAAATCTATTGAACCGATCTTAATAAAATTTACAGTATTGTTGTACTATATCATAAAGTTTTTCTGGGTAAAATATGAAGGTCATAAGTGTAGCATAAATGGTTGAAAAACGTAAAATGCGAATATGTACTTGTTTTTTATGTTTTTTTTTCGCAATTATTGCTATTTTGCAACAAGGGTGACAATTTTTAAAATTTTTAACCTATGTTGTAGAAAATTTAATTACCCAACTTTTATGTCAGTGCAACTTTTCTCGGAATTGAATACTTTTAAAGTTATAATCAAAAACGAAGAAAAAAATCGAATATTTCCTTAATTTTTTGACATTTTGATTATTTAAACAATATTCCGGACCATTTTGAGTGGGAGGATAACTTAAATATTATTATATGAGTTATTTTTAAGCAATTTCTGCAAAAAAATATGAGTTACTTCTCAACATCCAAATGTACTAAAATTTTTACAGATGCGCCCTGGTCTATTCTGTATACCAGTATAACGTAAAATAAAACTGATATAATACACTCATCGGCACAATTAACCGCCTACCTTGTATTTCTTTCAATTTGCAGAAATTGCCAATGTTGGACCACATTTTATGGAAGATGGCGGTGAAAACTACATTTGAGGAAAAAAAACCATAAAATTAGTGAAAAAAAGTCGTTGCTTGCAAAAATCCAATACACGTTTAAAAATGTTCAAGGAAAATCCAAACAAATATAATTTTGAAAATCGATAGTTTACAAAAGAATTGCTTCCCCCTGGTTCTCCCCGGTTCTCTGATGCGCTAGGGGGCTCTCTATCAGCAAGGTGCTTATCATGTGGTAGATCTGTGGGGTACACGGACTCACTCACGAAATCCTACCCCGGTCAATGCAGGCTAGCGTCCTGCATTCGTGGTTTTGCTTTCGTCTTGTGACTTATTGGCTTCGATCTTCATTGGTTGCTCGGACCCCGAGTCCACGCTCCGGGTTACGTCCAGTTCGGTGACTCGGCCCTAGAGGGTGTGGGTCCCTCTTGCCCGATTTTTGGTTCTTGTTAGTATTTTTTTGTGGCTTGCGCCTATTGTTAGTGTTTTATTGGTTTTTTTTGGTGGCTGAAGCTTTTTGTTGTGTTTTTTTGTATATATTTAAAAAAAAAGACTAAGTTTTCAACCTACTAGCACATAAAACAACACCAAAAAATGTTACTCTACATCGTACCAGATCAAGGGCGGATCCAGGACCGATTTTCGGGAGGGGTCATGAACTTTTTTTAAGAGGGGTACTGGGGGATCTGGGGGTAATTTTTAAAGATTAGAGTTACAATGGTGAGTTTTAAGGCACTTTTCACAACTTTTGATTGCCATAAAGTCATTCAAAACTTATCGTTATTAAAGTATTATTAAAGTCAATACCGACTCCTACACATTTCTTCAGATCCAAGTGCAGTTCTTTCAACAAGTTTAATACATACTATTTGTCCCTATGCTTCTCCTGTCAGGCCTTGTTCTTCCCCTCTCTTATTATTTTTACTAATTATTTTTATATTCTCATAAGCGTCAATGGACTTTGACAAATCTTCACGAATGTTGTTATTGTGTATGTATCTCAAATTTAGAGAAATTTGTCTCACGTGAGATACGTCGATCGTTTCGTCAAATATGACAGAGTAGTAATTTGAACTTTGAACCTGATTCATTATTTGTTCAATTATTTCTTCACCACAACATGTTAACAATTCATTTTTACTGGTGCTACTAATGTATTTTGCTCGGGAAGATGCTGTGGATAAGTGTTGTTTAAGAGTCTTATCTCCTGATGCGATTTTAGACCTTCAAAATTCCCCTCATTGCTAGATCCAGCATCTTCGTCCAGAAGTAGAAGGCCATCTACACGATGGACTCTTAGAGGAATATTTTGTCGGTCTAAAGTCGCGTTTACACGATGGCAATTGGCGAGACAATTGTCATTGGACAATTGTCATCACGTGGTTGCGGATTGTCGGAGGCCAGTCCAGTTGAAAGAGAAGATGTTTACACGGGGCCATGATGTTTAGTTGGCCCCGTGTAAACATCTTCTCTTTCAACTGGACTGGCCTCCGACAATCCGCAACCACGTGATGACAATTGTCCAATGACAATTGTCTCGCCAATTGCCATCGTGTAAATGCGACTTAAGATCTAAGAACACTATAGACTCTAACTATTGGTCGTAGCCTTTCTCTATTTTCTTGTAACTGTTTAGACCTCTGAGAGTCTATCTGGTTAATAACTGACTTCTGTGGATTGCGATAACTTTGTAGAAAATCTAGCTCAACCTGAAAGCACTCCTTGAGGTCTGATGTTTTTCTGGGATTGTGTGGCTTCGTCGTTGCCCATTGGTTTGACGAAAGATGTTAAAGGTTTCGTGACAAGGCTTTGGGCTGTCATCCATTTTATTATGACCATATTTTTCATTAGAAAAATAAAAATCAATACTTGCAAAACAATTCTTTTTGAATGTACGAAAGTACCAATCAACCAATCAACTCCTTTATTCCAAGTGCTGGTGACCCAAGTAATGCTTCATTTCTTTTTATTCTTTGTGTGTACAGAATATAGAAACTGATACGATTTTGATAGCTGCCAAGCTATCACAAGCTATGACAACATCCTATGTCATTCTTGAAGCTTCCTTTACTGCTTTTGTTGAATTCTAGTCCAGAAGATATATTTATCCCCTGTTTTGTACATATATATGCGTTTGAAACTAAAAACATTTGACTTGCAAATATTTAAATTCATATTTTTTTTTTATTCTTGGAGGGGGCCATGGCCTCCATGGCCCCATGGCCCCCTCCCTGGATCCGCCCTTGTACCAGATTAAAAACAATGGGAACCTTTTCTGGTAACACCTCCGTCGTTTCTACAATTTGCAAGCCCTAACGGATACTGTGACTAATCAAGATGAGGGAATTTTACAATTTATAATTCACGTCCCATCTGCTCAGTGCGGTGAAGTTCCAACGAGAATGGTTCCCTTCGTACTCCAAGCAGAGTAAACATGTAAATCAAAAAGGAATAACCATTTTCAATTTCGTTGCAACACGAAACTACAGCCGCATAATTATTCCAGTTCAATCAGAGAGTGCAGTAAGCACCACTACCGGTTTCGAAACTTATTAGTCTCTCATCAGGAGGCACATATGCTGCTCTCTCTGACCCAACTAGGACAAACCCCGGCGTGCAGTCACGGATTGCAACGAACGAAATGGCAGGGTTTCCCTAGCGGCAACTGCTAGCAAAATACTAAGTTTTCAATCTAATAGCACATAAAACAACACCAACAAATGTTACTCTAAAAACAATCGGAAACTTCTCTGCGGAAGTCCTTAATGGGAACTCCTTAGCCTCAGCTTCCGCTATGGCTTGCAAATTGTAGAAGCCTCGGAGGTGTTACCAGAGAACGTTCCCATTGTTTTCAATCTGGGAGGATGTAGAGTAACATTTTTTTGGTGTTGTTTTATGTGCTGTTAGATTGAAAACTTAGTCTTTTGCTAGTAGTTGCCGCTAGGGCATCCCTGCCATTTCGTTCGTTGCAATCCGTGACTGCACGCCGGGGTTTGTCCTAGTTGGGTCAGAGAGAGCAGCATATGTGCCTCCTGATGAGAGACTAATAAGTTTCCAAATCGGTAGAGGTGCTTGCTGCTCTCTCTGATTGAAATAGAATAATGATGCGGCTGTAGTTTCGTGTTTCAACGAAATTGATAATGGTTATTCATTTTTGATATGTTTTTTAAATTTATCCACGTTCAGTTATCCTGAATTCTCCCACTAATTATTCCATCGCCAATGGCGTTGGTTGCTGGTAATTCTTACATTAACAATAAATCCATTCTACCGGGTGTTTGGTAATTAATGGGCCATGTACCTTAGATTTCTGAGCTTGAAATAGGTCGATTTAATCTAATAGTTTACCTTAGTACGAAAGTTGATAATAACCGAAATACCGGGTGTCAAAGTTAAACTTTTATTTTTTTTTGTGAATATTTCCTGACAGGCATAGGATTACAACACGAAATTTGGTAAGTGGGATTTTTTTGGAACGAGAAACCTAAATTCCCAACCAAAAATTTTATATTACCCAGACGGTGCCACATACGTCTTTCAGTGCTCATTTTATATGTAACCATAGAAATCTCAGGTTAAGCTATGGCCCATTCGTTACCAAACACCCTGTATATAACAAAATCGATTTATAACAATAAAATTGCGACTTTAGTTTATAGCATTGTTGTTCGTTTAGTAGGTTACTAAATAACAAAGGATTTGTGTTAATTGAAGAAATATATAACAATAATAGTAAAAAAATACGTTTCTGCATTCGTTGTGTAAGCCTTATTGAGAAATTTGCTAAATTAATTAAATTAATCAATATATATTATTAGTTTAATTGTTGTATTGAATTACATGTTCTCACGAACTTTAATGGGAACGGGTATCAGTTACGCACTTTTTAATAACAGTTTACTTTGTTATAAATGTGGAAATTCAAAATTTCTGATTTTCCGCATTTCCCATGTTCTATTATTATTTCGAATGTAATTCTTTTGTAGATATTTTTAGTTGAAATAACATCAATAACGTTAAAATACTTGTACTATAATATTATATAATATAGTGTAAACCAGGAGTAAGCAAACTTTCTTGACCGTTGTCACTGGGTATTTGTAACGATAAACCCTTCTTCTTAAAGTGCTCATCCGTTACACATGTTGGCGATAATCATGGCTATCTTGACTTTGTTTACCGCAGCCCGGAACAGTTGAGTGGTAGTCGTGTTATACCACTCGTAAATTTTGAAGCCAGGAAATGCATCTTGTTCCCGGTCCTCTTTTACTATTTACCTTTCCTTGGAGACTCAATTGGAGAAGGCCGTAACGTTCTTGATTTCTCATTACATGTCCTAGATATTCTAATTTTTTTGTTTTGATGGTTATGAGAATTTCATACACTTTCCCCATTCTACGCAGGGCTTCCACATTAGTAATTCGGTCAACCCAGAATATACCTACGTAAGATGCGCCTATAACAGCACATTTTGAAAGCTTATGAGCCGACATAGATGCAACGATTAGTATCCACGCTTCCATTACTACCACAGAAAATTGAAATACTATTGCAAAATAATATTTCAATTATCTAGCCTTTCAGCCTAGCCCAATCTCTCAGGTTGTGAGTATGTATTGTCTTAATAAAAAATATGAACTATAAAGATCTAGATTTAGTCCAGAAAGCCACTGCGCATCCACTAGGAAAAATATTCTGATTAGGATTTTTTGCACAATCTTACTCAAAAAGGACTCCTTTTAACAAATTTGCATGTTGCCAGGACCAAAAGTGGTCAAAAATTTTTTAAACGGTTTTTTTTTGTTTTTTTCCTAAAATTATTTTTTTTGCGTGGAAAAAAGTTTTTTTAGGTTTTTTTTGGATCATTCCAAACAGAAAAGGTCTTTAGTGATTTTTCTCTAAAAATGATAGTTTTTGACATATAAGCGATTAAAAATTGAAAAATTGCGAAATCGGTCATTTTTAACCCTCAAAAACTATGTGAAAAACTGAAAATTTGAATGTTACCGATATAGGTAGCTATTCTTTAAACATCGATTGACGAAATCCCGAAGAGTTTTTTGCAATACAATATTCAAAACTCCTTTGTTTTTTAATTGCTAATCAAGCGTGCGCGACACTATTTTCCACCGACAGTATGGTGCAAATGAAAGGAATAAATTCGTTATTTCGTAAACCACCGGCTACTATAAGGAAAAATCCCGAAACAGGTCGATTTTTATTTTTAAGTTATGATATTGTGGCATATATGGTATACTAGTGACGTCATCCATCTGGACGTGATGACGTTATCGATGATTTTTTTAAATTAGAATAGGGGTCGTGTGCTAGCTCATTTGAAAGGTTATTCAATTCTCTATTCAGTAATATAACCATTTACATAATTATCTATACAGGGTGTGCAAAAAATGTTTATTAAATTAAATTATTTTACAAAAAATTAAGTAGAAGGACATCCTGTATAAATAATTATGTAAATGTTTACATTACTGAATAGAGAATTGAAGAAACTTTCAAGTGAGCTACCACACGACCTCTATTCTCATTTAAAAAAATCATCGATTACGTCATCACGCCCAGAGGGATGACGTCACTAGTATACCATAATATATGCCACAATATCATAACTTAAAAATAAAAATCGACCTGTTTCGGTATTTTTCCTTAAAGTCGCCGGTTTACGAAATAACGAATTTATTCCTTTCATATTTGCACCATACTGTCGGTGGAAAATAGTGTCGCGCACGCTTGATTAGCAATTAAAAAACAAAGGAGTTTTGAATATTGTATTGCAAAAAACTCTTCGAGATTGCATCAATCGGTGTTTAAAGAATATCTACCTACCTTGGCAACATTCAAATTTTCAGTTTTTCACATAGTTTTTGAGGGTTAAAAATGGCCGATTTCGCAATTTTTCAATTTTTAATCGCTTATATGTCAAAAACTGTCAAAAACTAGAGAAAAGTCACTAAAGACCTTTTCTGTTTGGAATGATCCAAAAAACCTAAAGAAACTTTTTTCCATGCAAAAAAAAATAATTTTAGGAAAAAAAAACGTTTAAAAAATTTTTGACCACCTTTTGTGCAAGATTGTGCAAAAAATCCGAATCAGAGTAGTTTTCCTAGCAGATGCGCAGTCAGGGCCGCGCCGTCCATAAGGGCGGAGAGGGGCGGTGCCCCCCGGCGCCGAAGTAAAAAGGCGCCAAAGGGTGCCGAAAAAAAAATTTGACAATACCGAAATTACCAGAAATATTAATAATATTTTATTATCTTGTGAAATTGAAAATTTTACATATCGTAGGTAGATATAAAAATAGCAGTTATTACCTATTACTTTGATCCCCTAAGTGTACGAACGGTTATTTCAATCAAAGGCCAACGGAGCAAAATGAAAAGAATTTGACGCATGTCAAAACTTTCAATGTGTTTTAAATGTATTCATTTTTTTTCGAATTCTTAGAAAACTAATAAATATTTTTGAAAAATGTAAACGCAGAATGAAAGAGAACATTATCACCGAAGGCCGCAAATCCCTGAAAATTTCTATAATGTTTATTTTAATAAGTTACAGGGGTGAAAATAAAAGGACAAATTTAGTGTGATTTTTAATTGCAAACATTTCATTCAAAAGAAACTTTTTATTTTTCTAAGGGACTTTCGGCCCTCGGTAATAAGTAATAAGGTAGTCTTTCATTCTGCATTTAAATTTTTCAAAAATACGTATTAGTTTCCTCAGGATTTGAAAAAAATGAATACATTTAAAACACATTAAAAATTCTGACATGGTCAATATTTCGCATTTTGCTCCGTTCCCCTTAAACTGAACTATTACTCCATTCACTCATGGTAAAATATTGCAAAACCTCGGGATTTTAAAGAACCTCTTGGATCAACATGAAATTTGGCATACGCATAGCTAACAAGTCAAAGAAGAAAATGATATTGCGTCGACGTGTGCTTTTGCCCTAGGGGAGTACCACTCCTTCACGGGAGAAAAATATAGCTACTCACGTTAAAGATAAGTCCGGAAGTGGATAAACTGACGGATTGTAAGTAACTATAAAGTTAAGTTGTTCTATAAAATTTTTATATAACTTAGTCAATATCTACCTTTCGAGTTATTTGCGAGTGAATATGTTCATTTTTCAACAAAAAACACGTTTTTAAACAGTTTTTCGTCTTTCACCGTTTTTCACCGACAAATTACTCAAAAAGTAAGTATTTTAGCGAAAATATATTAGGAAAATTTTATAAAAAAGGCATTTTCTTAAAAATGTCAATATATTTTTTTTTATTTAAAACCAATTTTTTTAAAAATAAGCAATTATAAATGGTGAAACTTTCAGATCAGATAAATATACATAATTAACTTTACCTTTCAAATATGCATAAGTGAAGTAAATTGTAAAACTGTAAAAATTAATTTCATTTGGGAGGCTAATTAAGCGGAGATTTTTACTAAATAAAAGGAACCAACTTTATTTTCTGCGTTACCGACTTACTTTTGCTACTAGAAACTTTTTGAAAAAACAAAAATAAAGGTTTTTCTAAAGACTTTAAAAAAGTTGTCATTACTTTTGCCCGAAAAGTGCTTCATTTTTTGGTTATTCCACGTTGAAATGTTTGATATCTAATTTGACGAATAAGAACCCACTTTACTGGAGGTACAACTCTTCCTCTACTAATTAGATCTACTGACTTCATGCGTGCACAAGTTTTTTCAAATTTTTTAATAAGCTCTATTTTGCTAAGAAATTTGTTTTCAATAAAATACACACTTTTTGTGTTATTTGCGAAAAACGGTCTAAAACCGTGGTTTTTATGTTGAAAAATTAACGCAACTTATGCTCATGCGCAACATACTCACTCGCAAATAAATGGAAAAATATTGACAGTAGAAAAAACTGTATATTATTATGGAACAAAAGTTGCTTAGAATTAGTCAGTTTATCCACTTTTGGACTTAATTTTAACGTATAGTTTTCAACCCCGACGACGCAATATCAATTTTTTTCTTTGTTATAAAATCGGATAAACGAAGCAGATATCGACCACCAACGCGATGGAGTGACGATGTAAAGAGAACTGCCGGGAACTGGATAGGTGGTAGCTCAACATACGGAGACATGGAGAAACTTAGAGGAGACCTATGCTCAGCAGTGGACGATAACGGTTAGATTATGATGATGATGATACTTTCCCAACACATAAAAATAGTTTGTATTTATACCGTATAACGATCCACTAAGCTACAAAAAACTACTTAAAAAGGAAGGAGGAAAGGGGCGCCTAAAATTACTTGCCCCGGGGCGCTTGAAAGCCTTGGCGCGGCCCTGTGCGCAGTGGCTTTCTGGACTAATTGGGGCAAATAAAAACAATAAGTTAACTAATCATGTTTATTTTTCATTAAAAATATAAAGAAAATAATGTTTTAAATTCATTGATAGACAGTCTTGCCGAAAGCTAACAAGTTAAGATTATAATTATGGCATTTTGTATTTGACGGTAGCTTCTTAATGTAGGATGGTATAGTCGTTGATTTGTAGACCTGGACTTAGATTGCAGGCCATCAGGTCTATTGCAGTCGGTAGATGTTCAATTGCTGCATTGTAGTGGCATCGAGATGTCTCCCGAAAGCAAAATGGTTACTTTCTGATTTTGTCCAAAAATTAAAATACATCTATGCATTAGTCATAGGGGTAACCGGAGGGGGGCCTCCATTGGGATGTACTTTGAGCTCTATACGTTTAACACATACTTCATAATTCCATACCCACAGAGACCCTCTAGTAGTTGTAACCCCCTTAGGATCATCCTCGTACGCCGTTTTTATCAGTGACAAAGAAACATTGAAAAGCTTCCTTGTCATTCTTCAAAAAGTATTCAAAACCTAGCAGATGCCAAGGAATAAAGTAAATAGAACTACTAGTAATATTAAATAGTTAAATTTTGTATGATTTCTACATGCATATAAGTAAAAGAAATTATCAAACATTAACACGTGCTGTGAAAAATAAAAGTGAGGTTAAATATGAAAAAATGGTTAAATTTTTTTACTCTTATCAAATATATTACAATCAAATATTAATCAAATATATTAATTATTGTAGTATTTCTTTGCTTGGCGGTTAATGGGTTAAAAGAACTATGAATATTAGCTTGATTGTAAATATTATCGAACAGTAATATAAACTACTTGCCCCAGGAGATCGTAATAATTATTGTAAATAAATGAAGCCAAGATGCTAAACAGCACCTTAAATAGCTAATATAATTCTGCAGCTGCCGTTGCCGTAGAGGTTGATGTGGTCGAATTACAGGGATGAAGTGTCACTGTCATCGAAATGACAGCGATGGGACCATGTACTTTCAGAACGTTGGTTACCATCATAGCTATCTTGATTTAATTCACTGCGACGCTAAATAGCAAGCTTGTCTCAACACCATATCAATCTCGCAAGTTCTTCAACCATGAGGCCTTGCATAATATTTTGTAGCAATCTATATTTGGGACCTCTCATTACGTGTCCGAAATACTCAAACTTTCTCTTCTCGATGCTTCTCGATGCTTTTTATAATCTCAGTAGTCTTGCTGAGGCGTTCTAATATTGTGGAATTTAGAATCTTCCCCACTCAAGGAACTTTTCAAATTCTTCTATAGCACCAAATATCGAAAGCCTTCAGACGATTTAGATCGATTTTATTCATAGTCCAGGACTCGACACCATAAAGTAAGACCGAGAACACGTAGCAGTGAAATAGGCCAATTCTCAATGCCAATTTTAGGTCTGTGTTACATAACACCTTGGATGTCCTTCTAAAAGCAGCTCTATCCTAGATCTAATTTCGCCGTGACTCTCTGCGTTACAATTTAATTGATATCCAAGGTAAATAATTTGATCAACTTGGTTAAGTTTGGTATTATTTACATATATAGAGGGTCTTATATTCTGTTGTTTACTTATGATGAGTATTTTAGCTTTCCGTCTGTTCAGATCCAGTTCCTCATAACTCTTAATGACATTATCAAGTAATGTTTACAGATATTCTTGAGTAGAAGCTAGGAGTACTGTGTCGTCCGCAATAGAATTCATCTATATTCTATATATTTTTCAGTTTATTTCTTGAACTCTAGAACTCACCTGCCCTTGTGTTTTCAACCGCCTCCTTCCTCCCCTGCAGTACCAGTTCTGCTTCATCGATACCTGCTTAAACTGCATCTAGCCTCCGGTCTTCCTGCTATTTTGTCGGCAGCACTACAACTATGCGCCACTTTTGTCTCACACAGTTGTGAATTTTATTCCAGCGCCACTCATCCGTCACAACTTTTCCTACTATCTTTCTCACAGACTCGAATACTCTTTCTAGCTGTTTCCTTTCTCATACCCATTTATCACACTCTAAAAGGGTATGTGACACAGTTTCAGAAGTCTGTGAACAGTGTCCTTGAAATGTTCTATGAGCACCTGCGTCAGTTAGTAGTCTATAAACGCCTATGTCCGCAGTCCAGCCAGTTCCGCAGATTTGGAATCAGTGGACACGAATTCAGTAGGTCGATCAATGGATTGATGGACTATTATTCTCCTCCATCCTTTCGTGTCCATTGCTGTCGTTTTCCAATTCTTGGTGTTGAGTCTCTTTAGATTCTCTTCTTCGACAATTTTCCGATTTATTTTCGTTGTACCTCTTTCCTGAATGTGTCCTACCCATCTTAGTTGATAAGTGTGTTTATATAAAAAAACGTGGAAAATACTGAATTGTTGAATTTTTTTAATATACTGATTAATAAAAGTTCAGCCCACTTTTAAGATCTTAAGATTACGATATCTAGTGATACTTGGAAGCGATTTATGCAAAAAACTGCATTTATTTACTTCTCACCCAAATGTGGCACTTTGAAACAGATGCTGGCCTGGTCTATCAGCTATTACTCTTTTAATAGAATACGTCATCATGTTTGTCACTTATATGACACAACCAATGTTGTATTTCGCTCAAAAAATGCACTCAACTCTTCGTGTATATCTCTGTCAAGGCACTCAGCGGAATAAAGTAATAATAATACATTTTGAGTGTTTTATTTCCTTTGTTGCGGTGAATTACACATCAACTACCCTTTTTAGCAGTTTGTTTCTTATGTCTGCTTGTTCCATTCAGTTTAGTACATTTCTTTATAACCAGGAATATAATTCAAAGTAAGGGTGTGTTCCTTAACGCAGCGCGGCAATTCGGATTAAAGGAGCTTGCTCTCTCTCTCTCTCTCTCTCGGTCATGAAAAATGGTTCGCTCGTTGGATTTATAATGTAATTTTCATTTTCATTGCACTTTTTACTTTTTTTAATACAAAGAAAAGGTTTATAATATACAACTTGTTTATTATGGTGGCAGTCAGAAGGTTGACCAGGATATCAAAGAAACACTCTTTTGACCTTTTGTCTAGCTCTCGGGATTGTTTGATCCCTTTTTCAAGACGCTGTGGTGTAAAACAATATGTAGGTATTAATAAAATGTTACATTGTATTAGTACACTCACTAGTCGTAAGATTATTAAAGGAAAGCTTGATGCGGCTCAACATGTTCAAGTAAGATAAATATTAAAAACAGAAGATAAAGAACACAATACATTCTAAAATTTTGATTAAATAGCCGGAGTATATTAATTACTCTGACAGGTCTTCTTCTTTAGCCCATTTCTATCGAACTTTGGACATAGGTTCCCAAAATCTATTTGGGTTCTATCCCATATCTTTCCATTTCCGTCTGTCCTTGGCTGCGCTTTTCCAGTTATTTCCTAAAGCTTTAACAATATCGTCCTTCTATCGCATCTGAGGTCTTCCTCTTCCTCTTTTTCCTGTCCATGGTCTCCAGTTTTGTATTTCAGCATTCCATGTTTTATATTCCTGTCTCGCATTGTGGCCCGCAAATCTCCATTTTAACCCTGTTGAAGCGTCTAATGTCTTCTGATTGATGAGTAATGGTCGCTGGGTTTAATTAGTTAGGTAGTAGAGACAATGGACTGTTTAGATTTGTAGAGATAAGATATATATGTGCATTTAGTATAGCAAAAATGAATAAATGTGTGTGTTTGTACGCAAATGTGAAAAAGTTGACCTGACTATATGTTCATAAATTGTATCAATGTTAGAGAAAATATCGCACCTACCTTTAAAATGAATGTGGTTGGACAGCGTCTTCATTAGTGGGCACCATCTCCGCGACGTGGACGGCCGTCCCTTTTATAAGTTAAGGCGATGTAGTTCGTTCAACTGGTAAATTCGTACTAAAATTTCTTGTTGTCTTTTGCAGGGCCGAGGTGACAGCCCTTAGCTTGGGTCATAAATTATTGACACATGTGGTGCTTTGAAAGGCATTAGTGTCAAAGATGCCTTTGTGTTAAAAGTAAAAGTGCGTTTTCTCTGAATATCTGCTCAAAATATGATATGGCCAGTCATTTTACAGGGCGGTGTTAGAAAATACAAAATATAGGGTGAATATCAAATAAGATTATAGGTTTTAAAAGAAATTAATCGTATTACATAATTAACTAGTCATAGAGCAAATATAAAACACTAATAAAGAAAAATATTGAAATGCACGGCATACTTTCCCAAACACCTGTTATATGTTCAGTTACATTTTTTACTGATGTTTTCTGTCTTATCCATTCGTTTGATTTTCTGTCTTGTAGTTTTATTCCCAACATGGATCTTTCCATTTTTCTCTGAGTTATTTCTATTTTGTTTATATTGGCCTTTGTTAATGTCCATGTTTCTGAGCCATACGTCAGAACAGGAAGGATGCACTGGTCGAATACACGGGTTTTTAGGTACTGTTGTATCTTTGTGCTTCTTAGTATCCATCTTAACTTTCCAAACGCTGCCCACGCCAATCGGATTCTTCTCTGTACTTCAATTGTTTCGTTCTCTCTATTAGCTTTGATTATTTTGAAGAGGTATATATATATTCGTCAACAACCTCAATATTGACATTATTTATATTAATATTTATTCCTGACAGGTCTATCTGTTAGGATATCTTTGTAAAATATATGTCAAACCCTGACACTTAGAGAACAGAAAGAATAAAAATGTAATTAGATTGTGGCAATTAAGAGGAAAGAAGAAGAAGAAGTCGTCAACACATATGGGATTAACGAAGGCCCCGTTGCTCAGAATCGGTTAGAGATGTGGAAGTGGTTCTTTACATTTTTTTATTAGCTGGGAAATAGATGATAAATAATAGACAAAAAATTAAAAAGGGCACATAGCTACTGGAGCTAAATTAGGACATAATGGACAAAAAATAAATAAATAATGAAGCAATATAAAGCCGAAAGGGCGCCAATTTTGTCTTTTAGTTTTGAAAGGGAAGACAAAGAAAAACTGATTAATAAACAAATCAAATGAAAATTAATTAAATATAAATAATTATCTCAAGATAAATTAGTATAAATTAAATTAGAGAATAAATTTAATTTATTAGTATAAATTAAATCAAGATTAAATTTATATAATAGTACCTTAAATCTACCTTATTATTTCTTACTTAGTTGACTAAAGAGAAGGAAATTGGATACTTAATTATGAATAATATGCAAACATTATTACAAATGAATACTATTTATTAAAAATAAAAAATTGAGAAGAGAAATTGATGTGGACCACTTTTAGACCAAGGATCTGTTTTTAGGTGGATGTGAGAGGTGGCATTCAGATTTTTGCGGATAAAGTTAGGTGATAACTTTCGTTAATAATAATTGATTTATGCTCCTTCTCAAATATGCCCGGAACATTAATAAAAAAAATAAAATAAGTATTTAAAAATTTCAAAAAATTTCGTTTTTTTTTTCAAATTTTTTTGCTTATAACTTAAAAACTATTCATTTATAACAAAGTCCTATAGGAGTAAAACAAAGATAATTAAATTTTTATATCAGATGCGATTGGTTAAAAATGACTTAATTTATCACCCTTGCTTCAAAATAGCAATAAATATAAAATAAGGGGGCAAAACAAGCCTGTCCTTATTAAATGATTTTCCATCACTTCGGTTACACTTGGAACCTTCCTAATTCGCTTAGAAAATTTTTGTAATGTGCTAAAACCGTACACCAAATTTCATTAAAATTGACTTACTAGATTTTGCATAATAATTTTGCAATCTAAACTTTTTTAAAAAATTAAAAATTTTTAAAATCTTGCACAACAAAAACTAGAACATACAAAGATTTGTCAATTTTTTTACATATAAAAAAGTACTCCACCTTTCTAATGCACTTTACAGAACTGAAATCGGATTATTTAAGCAGCCTCAGCAATGTTTTAAAGTTATAAACAATTTTTTGGCTTATAAACAAATTAGTGCTGTGGCCAGGAGGGGGTACTACGGGCTCCTTTATTTAGATGGACTTACCCAAGTTTTTTTTATGTATTTTCACCCGTAGAACACGAATTTTTTGGGTAACAGTTGATCCGGTTGTTGATAAGATTGTTATAAACAAAGAACTTGAGGAATTACATAAAATCGATTTTTCTCAAAATAAAACATTTTTTTGTATTTCTTGGGTAATTCTAAGCAAAAAATGTTCTTACAAGTTTTTTCGTAGGATGCATAGTTTTCGAGATAAACGCGGTGGAACTATCAAAAAATCGAGGAATTGCAATTTTTGAACGCTAATAACGTTTGATTAAAAAATCAAATAGCAATTCTGCTGACAGCATTTGAAACTTTAAAAATTATACCGGTTTTAATTATTTGCATTGCTAAAAATTAATTTTTTTATTATTAAACAAAGCTATTTGTTTATAAGCCAAAAAATTGTTTATAAATTTAAAACATTGCTGGGGCCCCTTAAATAATCCGATTTTAATTCTGTAAAGTGTATTAGATAGGTAAAGCACCTCTTTATATGTAAAAAAATTAGCCAACTTCTAAATGGTCTACTTTTTGTTCAGAAAGATTTTAAAAAATTTGAACTTTTTAAAAACATTTAGATTGCAAATTTATTATGCAAAATTCATTAGGTCGATTTTAATGAAATTTGGTACACGATTTAATTATGTTACAAATAATTTCCTAAGCGAATTACTAAGGTTCTAAGTGCCACCAAAGTGGTTAAAAAATATTGAATAACAACAGACTTATTTTGCCCCCTTATTTTGTATTTATTGCTATATTGCAGAAAAGGTAATACCTTAAGACATTTTTTACCAGTCGTATATTATACAAAATTCAATTATCTTTATTTTATTTCTCTACGACTTTGTTTTAAAGTTATAAGCAAAGAAAGCAGAAAAAAATCGATGTTTTTCGAAATTTTTAAATATTTTAATTTTTTTATTAACGTTCCGGGCATATTTGAGAAGGAGCATAAGTCAATTATTATTACTGAAGGTATCACCGAACTTTATCTGCAAAAATCCGAATGCCACCTCTCACATCCAAAAATGGACGTTTTTTCGCAGATCCTTACTGGTCTATTTCTGCTTTTACCTTTTTGTCTCTGCAAAACGTCCTGCAGCTTCCTATCAATTTTTGAGAAATTTTGATAGCTTCCTATCAACTATAAATTTTTGAGAAAAATCACAAGATACCTTTCTTGTTTAGAATGACCAAAAAAAAAATCTAAAAAAAGTTCCAAAGCAAGAAAATGTGATCTTTGGTATTTGTTTAAAAAAATTGTTTTAATAATTTCTGCTCAAAAATTCCGCCCGGCATTTTTCAGATTTGTTTAAAGGGAACATTTTTGAATAGAAATCCGCAAAGAAACCGAATCAGAAATTTTTTCAGACGGGAGCGGTCTCACCACATGGACTAATTTTGTATTATTTCGACCTATTAAGTATCAGAAATGTCGAAGCTTTGCGCGATTTTGTTCAATCTCACCAAATTAAATATTTTATATTCCTTATATTTGCCTTTAATATCAAAGTTCTGAACCGAACTATAAAATGTACAAAACGTAAAGACATATTAACATATGAAATGACATACCAGGTATATTACAGTTTAATCTTTCATCTCTGTTAGACATAAGGAAAACACAAATTATCTTGTATAATATAGCTCCTAAGATAAGATGTCAGGTTCAGAAAGGATAATAAATTAACACATAAAAGATAAGATTTTCATTTTCGCTTCGCATCTCTAATGCTTCACCTTTTGTTCACAACTATAAACCAGATAACTTCCGGAATTACGCCATGTTATAGCTCCATAAATTTAGTTTTGGTACAAGCAAATACTGAATATTTTAACTCCCTTATTTGAAAATGAAACTAAATTTTCTGCGTTAAGGTAAACTAACCAAAATGCAAAATATTGACGCATGTCAAAATTTTCAATATGTTTTAATTATATTTTTTTTTTCGAGTCCTGAGAGTATTTTTTTAAAATTTAAACGCAGAATGAAAGACTACTTTATTACCGGATACTGAGAGCCGAAAGTCCCTTAGAATAAATAAAATGTTTCTTTTAAATAAAATATTTGCAAATGTTTCTTTTAAATGAAATATTTGCAATTAAATATCACACTAAATTTTCTCTTTTATTTTCACCCCCGTGACTTATTAAAATAAACATTACAGAAGTTTTCAGGGACTTTCGGCCCTCGGTAATAATGTAATCTTTCATTCTGCGTTTAATTTTTTTTTAAGTTATACTTCTTTAGGCGCGATTGAGATTGAGGATGAATTTATATTAATCTGCGCGCATGCGTACACCGACAGTATGGTATTAGTCGTTATACGGGCTCTGATTGGGTGTTGAAATGATCTGTCAATAATAAATAATTGTTCAATATGAAGGTAAACAAATGTATAATATATTAGTTTTATTGTTGTGAGGACAGAAACAAAAAAGTTTATAATTGTAGTGACTTTTAAAAAGTTTTTACAGGTACGTAATAATTGTAAATGTATCATAGGTACCTACCTATTTGAACCTACCAAAATACATAGTATGTAATACTTTTATTTACATAATTTGATTAACGATCAAAATTTCTATCAATATTCACCTAATATATTGTTTTCTTACTCTATGTTTTGTTGTATTTTTTCAATTCTAAATCATTTCAATTCAAAATCAAAATAATTTGATTTAATTCAAAAATAAATCCGTTTAGTTAGTCGATCTTCGCACACAATGACACATTGTCTCCGTGGCGAAGCGTTTAAAGCGAATGAACCCCAATACAACGCCAATATCAACCGCGCTGATAAGCTGGTTCGAATCCCAATAGAAACTTTTATTATTTTATTTTTTTTATACATTTTATGATTGTAAGTATATTTATTATATAATTTTATTTTCAGAAAATACGTATTTAGTTAAAAAATTTTCCGACAATTAATGTTCAGATATCATTTGTGGCATTTTTAATGTGTTTGTGTGTGTTTTATTCTTTTATTATTTTAATTTTTGGCACTGTCTTAATAAAAATGTTTGAGAAGTAGTAAGTATAAATTAGTTTAATATTTAAATAAAATATAAATAAAAAGTATATTAATTTCGTTTAAATCATATAATAGAAGTATAACTTCTTACGTGCGTACAAAGTACACACACATTCTTTTTTTGAATATTTATTGGTTTTCTCAGGATTCGAAAAAAATGAATAACTTTTCATTTAAAACACATTGAAAACCCATATATTTCTAATACATGCGATATATTCTATAGTTTAAGTAAATATAATATTAACGGCCATGGACGCCGCTAGCCGGGTGAAGGGGTTGCAAAACACCCTCCTGTCCGGAAAGAAAGGACATAGTTCTATATTTCATATTAATTAGGGCGGGTTGACACGATCCAAGTGTACTTGGATTCCAACTCGGAACAAGTACACTTGTTCATGTGTACTTGGACTTAATTGGTTGCAACGGTTAAATTACTTGGATGTCAAATAACCATGGCAAGGGTATTGATACGTAGTTGCCAGAGCATTAATTTTTTTAATACATACATCGTTTTCAGTCAGACCAGAAATATTCATGTGCATTTTTAGTCGGTGTAGTGCCGCACTTCTAGCATCTTTATTTTTATATTACTTTATCCGGACATCCCATAATGCTTCTTCAGCTTCGTATAGCTCCATGAATCTAACGCTCTCCCTTTGGGACTATTTTTTTTTGTATTTACATTAGACCAACAATCATTTATGCTATGGTAATGCTATCCCTTTCAGCACGGCAACAAAAAATGTTCAACAAATATTTCGAAATTTTGTACTCTATGTTCTTATGTCTAAATTAATACAGAAAAAAGTAATAAAATAATTATTTATACAGGGTGTCTCGAAATACAATACCCACACAATTGGGTAGGTTGGCTTTTATTTTACGCAAACTGTGCAAAATACTAATACATTAGAACACATATGATTGGTATGAAATTTCCAAATACAGTTCTGGTCTGTGGTGAGACATAGGTAAAGATCACATTTAAGGTATCTAACATCGGTTCCGCCATTACAACCTGACCTGCAAAATCTTAAAATCTTGGTGTAGTTAAGTGGTCAATATTTGGCAAATGTTCATACCCACATAACCTTTTATCTTCAGCTGGTTGTACAGCTCGATCATTTTATGTCCTGATTTATGTTTCGTCTTGTGTTTATTCTTTCTGTTCGACCTATTCTTCCACTTCTTGATCTGAATTTGACATATTATTTGCCCTACAATCTTCGGGTATTCTTTCCAAGCATTTACTACGGCTAAATCTAAAAAATCAAGAATAACTTTTAGTGTCAATTATCTGGTTTTTATCCAGATTCTATAATATTCCCATAAGTTCCTGGTCGCAGATATCGACTCCACCCATATTAACATTGTAAGTTTTTATGGGAGCTTCAGTTACACCGGAAGTACCAGGAACCTTAATGTCATTTGGGGAAGATGTGTTTTTGTTGTGAATTAGGGAATTCTCAAGAGTATCTTCTCCTTCTTGGTCAAAATCAGAAAAATGGCTGTCTTAAAGGCTTTTTCTAAGGCTATTTAGCTCCTTATTCCACGTCGTATCAGAATATAAGTCACCACTAAAGCCTTCTAGTTCTAAATCTTCATTAATAATGTTCAGTACCTCCTCGATATCTTCTGGTTTGTTAAAGCCAAAATCTACAAACGGAGAGAACGACACTAACGATCCCCCAACCCACACAATTGTGTTGGTAGTGATGTAATTGGATATTTGAAAATTATTAACATCATTTTTGAAAATATCTATGTATAGGTGCTTTAAATAAACATGTGTTAGTAATCTACAGGCATTTACATTTTATTATTGACATTTTTTAATAACAAAAATCCATTTACAGTTCTTACCGAATTGACGACCCCCCTTAGTTGCAAGAGAAGTTGTGACTGTCGAGACAAAATAAATTCAAGAATCGCGTAAGGTAGCTCAAAGCACAACGCTGAACCTACACAACCATCGTCGTTCGTACTGAACGCTAGATTTTACTATTTAGCAGTTTTACATCAGTTCAATACAAACCCACACAAATGTGTGGGTACGTGCTGAAAGGGCTATGGTAGTGAGGTTCCTGAGAAAAATAGCAAACAGAAAGCGAACAGACAAAATACGAAACGAAACAGTCAGACAAAACCTAAAAGTAGAACCGATCAATGAAAAAATAATAGAAGGACAACTTGATCGATAGGGCACGTCCGGCAGGCGCGGATCTAGAAATTCATAATAGGGTGGTCAGACTTAACTCAAATACAGTGATGCCACAGCTAACGATTTTTCGGTAGATCTACTGAATACCTGCCAAATCTACCGATCTATCTAATTCTCCTTTTTTTCTACCGAAAAATCAAAATTCTTAAGTTTCAAATTAATCTGCCGATTTTTTTTTTCTACCGAAAAATCAAAATTATTAGAAATTTTTTTTGCGGATATATTTGGCAACAGGGTTTAGTCAATTTTCAAGAATTCTTTAATTGTTTTTACTAGCTTGTGACACAATGTACTAACCAGCAGATACGGATTTACCGATATCAGTTTTATGACCAGTCCTTTGTGCTTTTATATTAGGATTTTGGGAGTAAAATATATATTACCTGAATCTGAATAGTGAATACTGAAGGATTGTGGCTTATTTTGATATAGAAGATAATTCCAAACTAAAAATAGTATTTATATTAAAATCTTAAAACAGGAAAAATTTATTTTGCACCTTTTTAACTTACAGTATTTCGACATAACTAAAGAACATTAAAAATTTTCTCGTTCTCAATTGCTTCAATATCCGACATTGTTTTGTTTTTATTATCCGACGATTATATGTCCGATGATTATAAAGTGTAAAAAATCATGTTTTTGTCTATAAAACATTCCTTGTAGATTTTAGAGAAAAATGTGTCAAATAAATATTCTAGATCTTAATAGTTTCTAATTTGAAATACATAAACAATTGGAGTTAATTGCAAAAAACCCTTATTTTTGCAGTACCTACCTAATTTATAAACTATTATTGATTATAACAAAATTTTTTAACTTGTTTAAAAAATTATATAGCTTTCAAATAAGAATATGTATTTGTATTTTGAACGTTAATAGGTACACGTGTGGTAAGTTTTTTTAAAAAGTCTACAACAGGAAAAAATATGCAGTTTTATTTTATTATAAATAAATTAATTCCTTATAACAAAACTAAAGCATCCTTGATATTTAGTATTGCGTTAGTTATACGGCTCTACTCGAGTTACTTTGGATTAAAAAAAATGAAGAGAATTGCTCTATAATACCTAGAAAGCTGAGAAAATACATTTTTTTAAGGTATACCGATTTTGAACTTTGAATGATTTTTATGATGAATTGTGATTATTGATCATTATATGATGATGCATGTAGTTTATTTTTGAATACTCGTACCTAAAGTATCATTTTTTTGCAATGTGATAACAAAAGAAGCAAAAAATGAAATCTACCGAAATTTGACGATTTCTACCGAAAAAATAGGAGCAGTCTCCCGAAATTTTGTCCAAGGCATGTGCCAACACTGCTCAAATATTATATTTTCCAGATTTAGCCATACGACTCACACTTACTCTAAGGATAAAATAAATGCACTATATATAATCCCAGATACCTACGGTATCAAAAGGATTAATAGACAATTCAGGACTATTAAATCTCACTGGTCGTTGTTTACCATAAAGATTAACCTTTCTACCATCAACGGGTAGGTACGCATAGATTATCTATAGTAAAATACAAATTTTTATATCTTTATTGTATCGCAAATTTGAAACGTGACTTTTCATGAGATAAGGTTTATACCCAGTGCAATGTATTTGCATTTTAAAATAACATTTTTGTTATTCCTTGAATTGAGAAAAATATTTTCGTTGTTTATGATTCCACCGGTACCCAAATAAATGCACCTGTAGATTATTTTTCAGAGAAGAGTGTTTTATTAGATTTTATGGCTTCTTTTGGAAGCGGTTTCGTGTAATTTAGTGTTGTACTGATGGCTTAAAGTTTAGAGTTAACAGAAAAAAATAATAAATAATAAAAAAATACTTATAGACTAAATACAATAGGGGGGTCCATGGACCCGTTGACCCCCCCCCCCGTATCGGCGCCTGGCACGTGTGTAGAATGTCGAACGAGAGACTAACAAAACGAGTGTTCGAAACGAGAGTACAGGAGAAAAACAAAAGAGGAAAACCAAGGGTTATGTGGGTAGATGAAATCAGAACAGAAGTCGAGAAGAAAGGATTGACGACGGAAAGTGCAAGAAACTAACACAAGATCGGAAAACATGGAGACTACAATGCTAGACGTAACTCCACCAGCCTTACACCTAGGGATGGTCACAAGCTCGAGCTTAGCTCGGATCGGCTTGTTTGACGAACTGAGTTTCAAGCTCAAGCCGGTTTGTTTCTTGTGATCCAAGCTTCGAGCCGAGCTGAGCTGAATTCGAAACGAGCCAAGCTTTCCCTAACGAGCTTGTCAGTATTTTAGATAATACTTTAATACTTTTTCTAATTCATTTATTTCTGCTACGAATGATACTTTTGCTTGAGAATAAAAATAATCCAGACTACAAATATTTATTTTCAATATACAGGGTGTCTGTAAAATATGGAATAAATTCCAGCCGAGCCCGCCTCTGCTCGGCTCGTTATGTTCTAGCCGAGCCGACACGAGCTACGAGGTCAACCTTCAGCTCGAAATTCAAGCCGAGCTTCTATCTCGAGCTCGTTTCGAAATTTCGAGCTGAGCTCCAGCTTGTCAAAAGCTCGGCTCGGCTCGAGACCAAGTCCATCCCTACTTACACCTATAAAGGTAGAAGGCTTAGGACTAAAAAGAAGAAGAAGTTATGAAACTGATCTAACTGACTTCAGTCCAATAAAAGTAAATTTCATTCTTGTTTTTTCAGAAATAAAAGAAAATTATCAGTCAAACTATAATGCCGGTTACGGATATTAACCAGAATAAAAAGACATTGTATCATCCCCACAATATGTTTACTACAATGAAATACGTATATTCCAAATATCTTTAAATATATATATCGGTGTACACAATAAAACCATAACCCATAACCATACGTGCCTATAGTCATAGTCATATGATGTCATATCATTAAGTACTCAACGTCTATCATGTAGGGATGTTACTTTTAAAAGTATCTGTAGATTATATCAATTATAAACAAAAAAACATACGGGGTGACGGCTTAATATCCTCACATCCGTCTTGCAAGAATTGAATGGTGGATTGGTCAAACGCAAGCTTAAGCTCAAATGGTGTTATTAGCAAGAGTGTTAACTTTGTATTTTATGTTCTCTAAATATATAGTGTATATCATGCTTAACAAGTTGGTTTTCAGCTAAATGTCAATATAAATTATAAATAGAACTGTTTGTAAGTAACTTCTAATGTATAATGATGCCGTTATAACTTATACGTTACCTTTAAATATAATATACTACACTACCATTATACATTAGAAACTGTTTACTTTATTGTAAGTTTTTTAAACTATGTTATACATCCAACCAATGGGATTTTTCCTTTTACTAGATAATTGAGGTGGTCAGACGTACAACGGTTTAAGTGTATTATATATCTATGATTTAAGTGCAGCTTTGATAGTTCTCAGATAATCAGCTTCAAAGTTGTTTGAGTTTTGTAAATTCTAGCACTGTTACTAATAAACCAAGTATAAAAGTTATACTGAGAATAAATCAGGTATAGGCAAGATTACTACCAATAAACATGGAATTACTTAGATATAGGTTATACTTGGTATAATAATTTAGTCCAAATTTGTACCGACCCTGACCGACCCTGACCGACCCACACCCTTGTTTAAGTCTGGTATAACCTATTTTATGACTGTCAATGTCATCAAAGGCAAAAATATATTATCTTTTGATTTGTTTTGTGAGTAATTATATAATAAAGAAATGTGTTAGAAGGTATTGCGGCTGTCGAAGAAGTTGATAATTTAATTAACATGAGTGATAGAAAATACACGAAAAGGGAAACTTTTCAAAGATAGAATAAATCCCTTTTCACAATACACCGATAAGGAATTCAGAATTAAATATCGTTTTTCTAAAGAGGGTGTAAGGTTTTTAAGTCCAGAGAAATAAGGTTTTTTTCGGGAAACTTAAGCAGCCAGGATGCAGATCGGTTTTTTGGGTACTATATACCTAATACAATATAAATACAAAAATGCCAGTCACAATTGGGACGAGAATTTTAGTTATTAACAAATAAGGATCAAAAATGACAGTTTTTTCGTTTAAATCGCTACAGGCAAAAATGGGGTAATTAAATATCTTTTGGGGTATTCAACTTTTAGCAGATGAACAAAGGTTTAAAATGGCAGATTTTTAATTTTGGTCCGATTATTTGTTGCTTCGAAAATTGCAAAGACTAAAATTTTGAAAATTAAAAATTTGCTATAACTTTTCCAAAAATGAATTTAAGACTTTGATATTGCATGAAAAGTTAAGTCAAATAGTCCATATAATGCCCAGAAAATTTCAAGATGATTCGTTAGTTACTTAGTTTAAATTTTATTCAATTGGTTTATCCCAAGGGTTCAGAAAATAATAATGATACAGCAATTCTGTGGAAACCATATGAAAAAATAATACTGCAACAAAAACTCATTTTTATCATTCCGAAAACATTTTACAAAAGTAGAGTCAATTTTGGCTTATAAACAATTTGAATAAGTCTGTTAATATTAAATGTAGACTTAAATCTAGTTTGGGATTTGAAAAGCTGGTATTTTTATATAAACGAATTTTCAAAAAAAACTTTTTGCCTATGTTAATTTGGTTTGTCGGTTACAGAGAAAAATCAAAATTGACATATTTGACACAATATATCGTTGTTCTATGTATTTATGCAGATGATTGCGACGTTGCCAAACTATTATTTCGGAATAAAGTGGGAATACTTATATCTAACTTATACCGAGTTTATTAGTAACAAATTATTTTCGTTCTATATCGACCTTATACTTAGGATAACTATTCTAGGTATAAATACGGAATAACCTTTGAATACGAGTGTTTTATTAGTAACAGTGTTAGTCATTAAACTAAAATATGTCTAGTGTACAATGTTCTATAAAATGATAAAAATATAAGGGTATATTATGACTCTTCTAAGGCGAATACTAGGACCTGTGAGGGAAAACGGAATCTTCAGAAGTCGATACGACGAGCTTTATCAACTTTATAAGGAAACACCCCTGTCAGACTTCATTAGAGTACAAAGATTGCAATGGGTCGGATATGTGATAAAAATGATAGGCTACCAAAAAGAGCACTGAACGCTGGAATGCAGGGAAAGAGACAGGTTGGGAAGCCAAGAAAGCGCTGAGAAGACACACTAAACAGCGACGCACAAGCCCTTTTAGGAGTCCGTGTATGGAGAGAAGCAGCCTCAGGCAAGCAAGGATGTAGGCAAAAAATAAAGGAGGCCAAGGCTCAATTTGGGCTGTAGTGCCGTAGAAGAATAAGATATTGTTACTCTTACTATATTTGTCATTTTCGTCCTTTTTTCAGTTATTAAAAAAATGTACTTGAATCGGTACATCGTGTTGATAAATACAGGTAAAACAGTTCAAGTGATGATGTTGGCTATTACTAATAATATTTTTATCCCAGCTGTTATCCACAGTGTAACTACAACTGGCAAGTTGCATAAGAATAAATTAGCCTTCAAAATTCGGCAAAAATGTAATACAGTAGAACCCCGAAAATCCGAACCCCGCTAATCCGAACGTTTGGCAAATCCGAACCAACAGAAAGTGAATAAAAAAAAATAAAAATTTAAGACAAAAACTTAAAAACATGAATATTATACAGAGTAAAACCAGAAAATTTAAAAATCTAGGATTAATAGGTTTTTGACTCACTAATTTTTTTCTGATGCATGGAGGTGTAGTGAATTGACCCAGCGATGGTAAACCATTTACGCATAAACATTACATCGACCAGTAACGCAGCAGAGTTCTGCTCCACGTAATGTAGAGCCACAACAAGACTTTAGTGGCATCCGTGTGTGCCACTCGATATGACAGGGAAACTTCTTCCTAGCTTTCTTCATCTTCATTAGGGTTGCCTTGGGGTTAAACCAAGTCTACAATGTCTTTATCCGTAAACTCTTGGTACCCATTGTCGTCAGCTTTAATCCATTCTGAAACTGCACTTTCTTCTTCGTTTTCTCATCCTGTTGTACGACTTCCAGGTCATCTTGTAATGGAGCGTGGAAAACCAGCGAGTTCGACTAAACACAAACAATGACACTGGCTCTGCATCAGTGACATCAATATGAGATAGGTGGAAGAGGGAGAGAGTAAGACACTTGCAGCAACTCAAAATCAATTATTCAAAGCGACGAAAGCTAACTTTCATATTTAGGCTAACTTTTGGATACTCCGAACTTTTTGGAATCCGAACAGACTGTCCCCCCAATTAGTTCGGATTTGCGGGGTTCTACTGTATTTATTTACTTGAAATTAATCCTGAATTAACATGTGTTTTTACAAAACACTAAAAACTGTTTTATGGTAAAATGGTTCAAGCGCACATAATCCCGTTTATTACTAATGCAAACTGCAATTGTTTTCATTAAATTAAATGTAATTGTGATAGATGGCGACTGTAGGGCGAAATATGCTTGAATCGTTTTACCACCAATACCTTTTAAGTTTGCGAATTTGTACTTCGAGTATAATTTTAGAAAAGTGCACTTAAACTGTTTTACTTCTAGCCCCCTCAATTGTAGGCTTTCGAGGATGCATACGACATAGGTTTCACCCTCTCATTAGGGTGGATAGTTAACGATTATAGGATTGTAAAATATAACAATACATATTTAGTTAAAATATGCAACACTACTGGTCTTGTATAGGCACCTGTCTTCCACAAACTTAATTATTTCTCTGCTTTTTATTCAGTCCCTTGCCTTTTCTTTCCAATCTCTCAAGCCTGTTCCAATCTCTCCAAATCGTGTAGTGTGAAAACTTACATTTAATCAATGAGTTAACTGCTATACCCGATACAGTTGCCTTACCCGACTACGACAAAATATCGTACCGTCTGAAAGAAGCCTAATTTCTAATATAAATTCTATTTCTGTGATATTTGTTGATAAGCAGCAATTCTGAAAGAAAAAAAAATAATTTAAAATATTTACAAAAAGGATCCATAACATCAGACTTTCTAGGATTAAGAATTGAGCTCTAACAGAAAAAATGTTCCGCTTAAATCGTTGTAGTTCTAATTTAAGTTAAGGTACCTTTAGGGCAGTTTAAATCATGTAGTGTGAAAGCTTGTATTTAATTAATGAGTTAACACGATATCGTCTCCTTACACGACTACGACAAAATATCGTACCGTCTGAAAGAAGCCTAAGCTCTAGTAGTCGAGGAAATGAAGCTGGAAAAATGGCAAACCTTGCAATTTTTTCGTCCAGAATCGATTTGTACAAAAATTTGGGATTAGGCTCATTTCACTGTCTAGTTCATTTTCTACAGGGTGGGGCATTAGTGTGACAAAGTCCAATTACTCGTTTGTCGTAAGAGATACGAAAAAAAGTTATTTAGGTAAAAGTTGGGGCACACATAGCACCATAATTTAAAAATATTTTCAAATATACAGGGACGTGCGTATTGACAGGGTGACACAAACTTATGTTTTTTTAAATGGAACACCCTGTATATTTTTACATTTTTGGATTCTCCTCAATGTTTTCTTTCTTAAAATATATGGCTTTGTAATATTATACGAGGTAGTTTAAAAGTTAATTACGTTTTTTTGTTAATTTCGTAGCAACATCGACACCCTGTAGAATTGTAGTCATTTGACATCAAATTTTTATTTTATGTCCAAACGATTTTTAATATAGTCTACTATTGTTAAACATTAACGGTGTAGCGAAATGTTAAATTTTAGTATACAGGGTTGGTCGAAACTCGGAATGAGTATTTTCTTTGTTTTCTTAAATAGAACACCCTGTATTTTAGTATTGTAATGAAATGATATTTTATCGTACTTTTTTATTTCTTAAGCATTCCCTATACCTAAGTGCTTTAATTTGTAAGTTATTCGTGATTTGTTAAGCCAAACAATAAATGCAAGAAAAACTACGTGAAATTTTATTAGGTGGCCGTGAAAATATTCAATCAAAAATAATTTTTCAAAAAAAATACATCATAATCTAGCCTGATCCTTAATTTATTGATATTGGATGAGATATCCAAATAAATTCGTAGTTAAGATTGTTGGTGCTCAAAATATTAATAAAAACATACAATATTCTACCTAGTCGGCTATGACACTAAATTTCTTTAAACATTTGACATTATACTATTTTTATAGTTCCAGTTGCTTTATTACCATTACTACATAATATGAATAATTATTCTAGTGAGGAACTGATAAGATTTTTGTGCTAATGGAGTATACCAAAAAGTGCTACTAGCAATAAGAATGTTTCATCAGAAATTACCTGATAGACGACAACTAAGAAGAGAAACGTTTAAAAATATACTAAAACGGTTTCAACAGGCTGGACACTTAGATTATGATAAATCTGATCGAACAAAAACTATTGTAAGTGAAAAAAAACAGGAATTAAATGTAATCCTTAGTTTCACTGAGGATCTGCATATTAGTACAACCGTTCTTACAATCTAAGTATCTAGTCTGTTGAAACCGTTTTAGTACACTTTCAAAAGTTTCTCTTTTTGGTTGTCGTCTATCAGGGAATTGCTGATGATAATTTTTTATTGCAAGTAGCTCATTTTTGTTATACTGTCCTAGCACAAAGCCATTTTAATCAGTACCTCATTAGAAAAATTAATATTAGTAATGGTAACAAATCAACTGGAACTATATAAATAGTATAATGTCAAATTTTTAAGCAAATTTTGTGTCATAGCCAACTAGGGAAAATTTTATATGTCTGATTAATATTTTAAGAACCAACAACCTTAACTACGAATGTATTTGGATATCTCATCCAATATTAATAAATTAAGGATCAGGCTAGATTATTATGTATTTTTTTTGAAAAATTATTTTTGATTGGATATTTTCACGGCCACCTAATAAAATTTTACGTCATTTTTCCTGTAATTAATGTTTGGCTTAAAGAATCACGAATAACTTACAAATTAAAGCACTTAGGTATAGGGAATGCTTAAGAAATAAAAAAGTACCATAAAATATCATTTTAGTACAATACTAAAATACAGGGTGTTCCATTTAAGAAAACTCAGAAAATACTCATTCCGAGTTTCGACCCACCCTGTATACTAAAATTAAACATTTCGCTATACTGTTAATGATTAACAGTAGTAGACTATATTAAAAATCGTTTGAATATAAATAGAAAATTTGATGTCAAATCACTACAATTCTACAGGGTGTAGATGTTGCTACGAAATTAACAAAAAAACGTAATTAACTTTTAAACTACCTCGTATAATATTACAAAACTATATATTTTAAGAATGAAAACATTGAGGAGAATCCAAAAATGTAAAAATATACAGGGTGTTCCATTTAAAAAAACATAAGTTTGTGTCACCCTGTCAATACGCACGCCCCTGTATATTTGAAAATATTTTTAGATTATGGTACTATGTGTGCCCCAACTTTTATCTAAATAACTTTTTTTCGTATCTCTTACGAGAAACGAGTAATTGGACTTTGTCACACTAATGCCCCACCCTTATCTAAATAACTTTTTTTCGTATCTCTTACGAGAAACGAGTAATTGGACTTTGTCACACTAATGCCCCACCCTGTATATTAAGCCGTTGTACGCTTTTGGTTTTTTAAAAGTGAAAACCACCCCTAAGTGTAAAAAATTATAAAATAACATTTAAAACTTTAATATTGTCAACATTTGCTTCTTATTAGTTACATAATGATTGTTTTATGCGTTAAGATATAATATCATAATATTTCAACCCTTAAAGACACCCTTGTTGGAGCTATATATAAAAAGTTTACTTATCGTAAAATAACAATTTCAGCTTGCATAAATTTACATAAAAATTTGGAGTTAGTAACATCTTACCCTGTACTTCATATGCTATATCATGTTCAAGGGCGTTGATTATTTTTAGGGGTGTAAACTACCCCTTATTGTCAAAAATTATATAAAAACATTGTAAACTTTAATATGGGTAAAATTTGGTTTTGACTGGTTAAATAATGATTGTTTTATGTTTTAGGATATAATATAATATTTCAACCCTTAAAAACCACCCTTAATAACATTGCAATTTTTATAAGTAGATAATTTAGTAGATCTATCCAGAAAAAAAAGTAGAATTAAAGAATTACAAAAACACTTATTTACACAAAAATACGAATTTACAAATATGTAAAAATACACATACAAATAGTTTTTAGTCATCATCCAGTATACGAACTGGTTCTGTGGTATTATATACATTTAAAATGCTCTATGTAAGGGAACTATTCGAATTTTTCAAAAAATATAAACATAGCTCCTTCATTTTTGTCGATAAAAAGTTTTTTCAATAATGGTTTTGTAGGATTTTTGAAGAGTTTATAAGACTATGTAAATTAAATTCCGTAAGATCCCTTAATTTTTAATTGAGGTGGGTTTAAAGGGCTCGAATAAGGAGGTGTTTGCTCGTAAATAGATCTTTAAACAGCTATATCTCGCTAACTATTTACTGTAATGAAAATCTACGAACAAAAAAATGTTAGTTATTAAAAAAGCTACAATTTAGTAATTTATCATTTTTTTTGTATCTCAAGTATCTTCGGCGATATTTTGAAGGAAATGATAAAAAATGCGAAATCTCAAAAAATCAATTTTTCTTTAAACTCCAATTTTTCTAAACTTAGGCCTTTTAAATAGGTCAAATTTCTTAGGTGTATAAATATAAAATATAAATATAAATAAATAAATATAAATATAAAAGGAATTACAGAAAGGCGAAGACCAATTTTTAATTACGAGAGTAGTAAGGGGGTTGTTTTCACTGTTTTTTTCGTAGAGAAAAACAGGTAGGTACCGACTTTTTTTATAAGTAGCTCAATTTTTATGCTAGAAACTTTTATTATTTTTTTTGAAAGATCTTATTGTATGTTTGAAAAAGCATCATCTAAATTTTCCTGGAAAAATGCAAAGTTATTTGTTATTTGGCTTTTATTATTTCAAATTATGTATTTGACGAAAAAAGCTAATCTTTAACATGCCGTATCTCGGTTTGTATTGGTCGTAAACATATTATAGAAAAAAAGTTTGGTTTGTGTTACTAAAAGATACAATTTTGATATCTACAGTTTTTTTGATTAAATGCATATTTCTCGAGATATTCTCAAAAAACCCTCTAAAAAAATCGATTTTTCCGTCGAAAAACTGTTACTTTCAACCACGAATAACTCGAAAAATATTAGTTTTACGAAGAAAATGTAAAAAACATTTTTTTCTTAGAATTGCTTTCTACATCGATTTACATGGATAAAATGTAATAAAAAATTCCCACCCCCGAGATGGGGTGGCAACCACCCCCAAGGTTTTAGCCTACAGCAGCATGATATAGAAAATGATCCTTGGACTATTCCCTACCTTCTGTGAAAATTTCAAGTAAATCCATGCTGGACGAAAAAATTGCGAGCCAAAACGCTTCATTTCCTCGACTATAATATAAATTATATTTCTGTGATATTTGTTGACAAGCAGCAATTCTGAAAGAAATAGAGAAAATAATTTAAACGATTCACAAAAAGGATCCATAGCATCAGACTTTCTACGATCAAGAATTGAGCTCTAACAGAAAAAATGTTCCGCTTAAATCGTTGTTGTTCTAGTTTAAGTTAAGGTACCTCTTGTGCAGTTTTACGCTAATGCAAAAGATATAAAAAGTGCATCTATATTGGGGAAAGCGACTGCGAATTTCCGACCAGCACCAAGAAAATCAATATGGGCCGACCGCCGACATTTCGCTAGTTTAATAGCAGCTTTAGGAGTTGGTCCTCGTACACCCGAACTTAACGACGATCCATTAAAATTTTGCAGTCGTAACAACTCTGAGGACATAAAAGTTTCTTCCCTTTTATTTCTAACGTATCTCGATTTGAAATGTGTTTGTTGTGGTCAGTAACGAATCTAGGAGGGAATCTTTATTTCACATTATCTCCATAATCTCTTCCAATTACGGTTTGATTGATTTTTTGGATTGGAAAGCGGCTAATAGGCTTGGCTTATCTGGAGACAATAAAATGCTATTTCACTTCGTATCCAACCAACTGCGTTTTTTCTGGAGAAGATTAGGTAGGTATATTAAAAAACCTGGAATAAAATGCGTCAGCTGGTGCATAGGAACATATGCACGTTCTCTACTATCCGATGGATGAATTACTGAACTTGAGTGCGAACTAGAAAACACTAGTGGGACATAGTCGGTCTCAGCGAAGTCAGAAGAAGTGGCGAACAATTAATTAAACTAAAATCGGGGCATAGTTTTTGCCATGTAGGTGACGACAATAATTCCTTAGGAGGAATCGGCTTCATTATACACAAGCGTCTTCAATCAAGTATAGTATCACTAAAAAAAATTTCAACAAGAGTGATTTGTCTTACTCTCAAATTGAATACAAGGTATAATATGATGATAATACAGATTTATGCACCAACAACATGCCATGATGAAGAAGAAGTGGATCTATTCTATGATGATATCGAAGCTGCTTTTAAAGACAACCAAGGACATTTTACTTTTATATGTGGTGATTTTAACGCCAAAATAGGAATGGCATCCAATCCTACAGAAACGCCACTGGGAAACTTTGGCTTGGATGGTAGAAAAGTAGAAATGAACGTGGCGAAACACTGTGAAGGTTCATGCTGCAACACAAACTATTCCAAATGAACAGTTTTTTTAAAAAGAAACCACAGAGAAGATGGACATGGCAAAGTCCTGATGGAAAAACTCAAAACGAAATAGATTATCACTGACAAAAAAGACACAGTTAAAGACATTACGGTTCTAAACAGATTTGTTACCAGTAGCGACCATAGAATGGTACGAGGTAAAATAGAAATAAGCTTAAAGAAGGAGAGGTACACTGAACCAAAAAAGTACGTAAATATAATGAAAAAAACATTGATTCAAAAACGGGGAGCATTAATTTTCGTCCAAAGATCAGTATCATTGGTCCAATGTAAGTAGTGAAGTGATCTTGATTATTGATATGAGATAATATTCTTATATGTCATTTAATTTAATCAATGCATTAATCATAATCTAATTAATTTACCAGATCACATATCAATATGTTTTCAATCTCAGGGCGAATTATAAAATTAATTACTTACTCTCGTGGCTTCTAAGTATTTCTCAATGGCTCCTAATCGGGATAGGAAAGAAAAGAGTAAAATAATACACACATATGGGTTACAATTATAATCAAAATATTGTTTATTTTATTTAAATGGCAATCACTGCTTAATATTTGCTAGATCTTATTATTCTTAAACATAACATTTACAAATGGGAATCTTATTTCCTTTTGGTTTCCAATTGAAAGTTTTTATTAACATTTAACTATTAGGATTTATTAGCAACAATTCTATTTAAGTTTGATGAAGCTTTTCTGATATTATTTATTATGTTCTTCAATTTATAATGTGGTATTTAATACGAAAAACCCATACATTCATGTCCAAACAAATGAGACTGACCTTTTTCTGGTGAACTGAGAATGTCTTCACACAAGACCCGTTTCCTGCTATCCTTGGCTGCGATCAAAACCTCGTCCTGGCTTTCAGTAATGTTCTCCTTTGAAAACTAGCTCGTATAGCTCTCGTTCCTGCTTCTGTCGTGATGCTGTATTCTACCTTTTTCGAAACTGCAATCAGCTACCGGGACACTCTTGGCTCAAGGAGGTTCTTTTACTCTCAACCTGGCCTACCTCTCGTTCCACGATAGATACTCCACACTCACGGAACTACACCGGCTTTCTCCTCTCCGTACACTACCGTCTACTACTGGACTTCACTTCTCGACAGCTCAAAACATTCTGATCTATGCTTGTCATTCATTTCCCTACTTTCTAAATATCCCTTCCAGATTCACAAATCAACCTTCCACCACCAACTCTCATTCGCAGTATTCCTCAAAACCAATTTTTAATCTTTCTAAATATGCTTAATGGATTTCAAAAAAGAAATAGTTAATTCCCATTCTAAAATTACTTTCTACTATTTACAAAATTTAATGACCTATTCTCTATTTCAACTGAGTCTTATTCAGCATCGGCTAATGATCGAACCTTCCGCGAACAACGATAATGACCTATTATCGATTCCAACTGAGTCTTATTTAGCATAGGCTAATGATCGAACCTTCCGCGAACAACGATAATGGTACGCGCCATTCACTTTGTTTATTCTAAGCGCATTTTCCCGAGTTTCGTTTAATCACTTCTTAAAATTAAATATAACAATTTGTTGTATACAGGTTGTTCTACATTTATATGCCCGTGGTTGAGAAAATTGAAAATATTTTATATTAAATTTAATCCTTTTTATAATTATCAAAATTTAATTTTCATATCAAATAGAAATATAACAGTAGATACTGTTTGAATTCCATTAAAATTGATTTGGTTGTCTTAAATAATTCGAAATCGTTTCCTTTCTTTCCCTTGTCGACGCCTTTGTTCTTCCTTGTTCGCCTGTTAGCGAGGTTCACATGTGTCGCGAAAGAAATGGACTTCAAGTGGTTGAGCGTCCAAATAATTCTTCCCCCTATGAGACACATGGAGACGAGAAACCTGTGTGCACACATCGATGTTCGTTGGTTCGCTAGTGTTTCGCATTCGACAAGTAAGTAGTTTTAATTACCTATATTATTTATCCATTGTTTCCTTTGTTTCGTTTTTTTGAATCATTTAGCAGCAAACCAATGATTTAAATATGTGTATATGCGTCTATTGGAAAATTCCATTCATCTCTACCAATAGAAGCTATCGAAGGCATAGTTAAAGTATAGGTATTGTAACTATTGTTGATTGCTCTATTGTTTTCGTTCAATACCTAGTAAACATACAGATACATTAACTAATGCTCAAAAACATTAATTTTTATGAATTGGTACGTTCATTCATTTACTTTCCAGTTAAGACTCAATGTATCGGTACATTGAATCAATGTATCGGTACATTAATTCTTAACTAGAAAGTACATTGAATGAACGTACTAATTCATAGAAGTTAATCAGTGGCGTAACAAAATCCGTCGGGCCCCCCCTCAGAATTGGAAATGGGGCCCCCTATTAAAAAGGGGCTAACTTTATTTTTGAAGCTTAGTTTTGATGCTAGAAGCTTACTATAAAATGCTACAAAAAAATTAAAATAAAAAAAAGCTCTTTTTTAAACATTAAAAAAAAGTTTCAATGAGTTTCTTCCGAAAAGTGCTTCGTTTTTTGGTTATTCCACATTGAAATATTCGAATTGAAATTGAACAAATAAGAGCAATTTTTCATGAGATACAACTTTTCTTTTACTGTGTCGATTGACTTCATGAACCCTTTTTTTTTTGTTTTTTATAAGCTACATTTTTGCTAAAAATATTTTTTTGATAATTTTTCGATAATTTTTCGATAATATTTAATTCGATAAAGTACCTACTAATTTTTTACTTATACGATAAAACCGCCTGAATACGTGGTTTTTTGTTGAAAAATAAACATTTTCACTCGGAAATCACTTGAAAAGTATTGACATAGATAAAGAAACTCTACAAAACAAAAGTTTCTTATAATTGGTCAATTTATCCATTTCCGGACTTATTTTAAACGTATGTTGTTTTTCACTCCCGCAAGTAAAAGCAACCAAGCAACGGTACAACACCAACTTTGAAGTGAAGGATAAGTAGAATCTAAATCCAAATTGCCAAGCAAATTCGTCGTGACGCTGATAATTACACTCGAAAACGGTCATTTACTGGGCTATTCGCATGTACTGTTTATGACAAATTACATTTTTCATCTTTATTGGTATATAATAAAATAGAAAGAAAATTAATAAACGACTACATTATTACAATATTACATAGTATTATTCTATGAGATGAACAACTTTCTTAGTGCACTAGTATCAGCGAATTATCTACAATTTTATTAATACATACAATACATACATACGATACATTGTATCTATCTGATGAACAACTTCATTTTCAATAATGCATTGCTTAAAAAATGTTGCGTAGATATGTATGCGCAAACTAAAATAATACAGTAACAGATTTTTACGTATTATATTAGAAAAGATGGAGCCCCTGACATATTGGGGCCCCCCGCAAACTTCATGCTGCGGGGGCCTCTGTTACGCCCCTGAAGTTAATGTTTTTGAGCATTAGTTAATGTATCTACTTACATTGGACCAACGATACTGATCTTTGAACGAAAATTAATGCTCCCCGTTTTTGAATCAATGTTTTTTTCATTATATTTACGTACTTTTTGGTTCAGTGTGGTATGAATAAAAACGGAGTACATATAAACTCCGAGTATGTTCTCATGAGTATGAGAATAAAGTATAAGTTTATACTCCATTTCATATGAATAAAAATCTATTGATGTGATGAGTTTCTACTCACAGTACATAAAAGTACATACATGTACATCCACTCTCTACGTGGAGTATGATGTACTCCAACATTTGGAGTATAAATTACATTCTCATTTTTATTCATACGAGCCAGTATCTATAATTCCACACATGGTTTACAATACGATTCTTACTAAAAAATGTTCTTTTGTTTTTATTAATTTTTTGTCTTAATATGTGTGCGAATAAACAGAAATGTCAATTGTTTACTGGAATTTTAAAAATGGTAATTCTACACCTATGTTTCTGAATTTGAAAATTCTTCTTATTTCTCATTTAATCTTATTTTCAGTCGCCCTGAGCAGTTCTATGGAGGTCATATTCATCCATTGTCGTAGGTTTTTAAGCCAATAGTTGCATCTTCTTCCTGTTCCCCTTTTACTATTGATTTTGCCTTCGATTTCTGGAGCAGTTCTAACCAAAATATTGTGTTTTCCCTTCTTTTATTATCAGCATACGCTCTCTTTCTTTGTTCATCCTCCGCAAGACTTACGGATTTTGTCGTATGGCTCATGTAGGCAGGCGCGGATCTAGAAATTTATAATAGGGGGGCAGACTTATCGCAAATATTATATTATCCAGATTTAGCCATACGACTCACACTTACTCTGATGATGAAATTCACTCATCCCAAGGTATCAAAAGGATTGAGCTGTGGAGGGACTCTTTCCGTGTTATTTTCCATTTATGCTACACATCATACCTTAATATTTCTCGCAGGATCCTATACCTTGTGCCCAGTATTACTTCTAGGGCACGTCATCTTCTGGAGTTTCGAGTATTTTCGACACTAAACTGATGCAAATAGATTACTCGGGCGGTTTTTGAGGTTGTTGAAAACGAATACGTCATTAGAGCCTATATATACCCGGAGCACGTGGTGTCTAGAGTCACGTCATCTCCTAGAGCTAGAGAAGTTTTAGGGGTTACAGAACACGAATAGGCCAAAAAACTGACCCCGGAGCACCTGTTGCCAAAGGTCACTGCTAAGGCACGTCATCTTCAGGAGATTCGAATGTTTTCTGCCTTGGATGCATGGCGGTTACTAGGCGGTTTTTGGGGTCGCTGTCATGTTATATGGAGGGTTTTTGAGCACCAGGTGCACCGGGACTCTGTTCTGATAACGTATTGTTGTTCTGTTGTTCAGTGACTCCAAAAACTCACGAGTAGGTAATCCGTTTGCATTATTTTAGTGCCAAAAAAACCTCTAACCTTCAGATGACGTGCCTTAGTAGTGAACCTGGGCACCAGGTTCTCCGGTGATCGGTTCTGATGTCGTAGGCGTAGTCGTGTTTGGCAACCCCAAAAACCCCGGAGTAACAAAATCTGGCACTAAATATGCTTATTTAGACATGTTTATGCACTTTCAGATGCATTTTATGCACTTCAAATGCAACTATTCATTTCCATCCATTTTTCTACAGTAGATTTTTTTTCCTGACATCATCTTGAACACAATGCAAAAAGTTGCAAGTCTCTAGGTGCTGTATTTAAAAATGGATTTTCTTATTTTGTGCTAAATGTCCTGGTCTAGTATGCTAATCTTTAGAAGAAGAAGTAAATATCTGATAAGTTAAAACCTTAAATAATCTCCCGTCTGTGGGTTAATAAACCCGCGTCGACTTTGCAAAGTAACAAGACACTTACTCAACACACACACTACACATAACACTAGGTTATAACTGCAAAAATTCACCGTGCCAATGGCCATTAGTTGTCGAAGAATTAGCTAAATGAAAAAAAAAATATAACCATAAATGAATACCAAAATGTCGCTTAGTTCCTTAGAAAAGAACTAACTGATCCGGGATCAGGGAAAAGAACTAACTGATCATTAGAAAAAAACTAACTGATCCGGGCAGCCTGCGGGGTCGTTAGGAATTAGTCGCCTAAGTTTGAGCTTGTGCTTTCTTAATGATACATCCCCCTAGATTATTTAAGACATTTTTACAGCTCAGTCACCCCCAGTGGCGGATCTAGAAATTGTTTTGGGGGGCGTCATGGGTCTTGAGGGCGATTTTATTACTATTCTCAGATGCAAGGTCACTTAGTCTTACCAACCCTAGGATAAGCGGGTTTACAATTGCAGAGGGGGGTCATAACCCCCGTGACACCTTCCCTGGATCCGCCAGTGGACTCACCCCTATCGTGACTTCTTTTTAAACTTACAAATTCCAACAGCTACCAATAAGTTAAATAAACTCGATAACTTTAAATCAACCAAGGAACTGTCAATACGGATGGAATAGGCATGAAGAAAATTAATTTCGCCAACATACAAGAGAGCGGTCCCAAGAGAGACAGAAAAGGATAAGGTAAAATTTGACAGGCCGTGTAATTTGAGTTGCCTATATCAACTTAAATCGGCGAAAGGGACCTCATTTTTTTTTAACTTTATTAACTTACTTAATTTTAAATACTACCTATCAGCTCTGATACCAAGTTAAAAAAATATGAGGTCCATTTCCCCGATTTAAGTTGATATAGGTAACTCAAATTACACGGCCTGTCAAATTTTACCTGATCCTTTTCTATCTCTCTCAGCACCTCTCGCTTGCATGTTGGCGTCAATCTCGCTTCACTATTTGGGGCCATTCCATCCGTATTGACAGTTCATTGAAATCAACACAAAATTGCTTTTTTAAGTCTTAGGTCTTTTGACAAGATTTTATTACTGACTTAAGTTTTCGAATACAAACATTTGTGTAATGTGGTTTGCCTACCACCTCCACTGACAATATACATGAATACATTTTTAACTACACCATCCAGTTTATTGTATTTTAAATGATTATTTTTCACAATGGAGTGAGTGTTGTACATAATTTCTTATTTTAACTAGCTGTACACCATAGTCTTTAAATATGACCGGTTAATTTTTTAACTTCCTGTGGAACTGTCATTTCTGTCATGTCATCGTTTAGGAGTCTTTATCCATTTCATTGTCACTTGCTGCCATACTGTCACCATGTGAACAATTAAAACCATAGCACAGATGTTACCTGGGGCGTATTAATAAATATTTTATACATCCATGCTTAAGATAGCATTTTAACCAATGTTTCCTTGGCGGATTAGGTACTTGTAAAGGGCTTTGATCAACATATTTTTGTAAAACTATATCTTGGTGGTTAGCATGTAAACTTCACGTGAGTATAACCTACAACTTTTCTTAATCGTAGTCAAAATTTCAAAATCTTTGCATTATTTTAGCAGGTTATACTCATTTTAGGTCAGCACTGATGATGATTGGTCAACCAATGTTGTGATGTTCTGTGATGTAGCCCTTTTTAGGGATTTTAAATATATACCTTTTATAAAGGATTTTTTTAACCAACTGATGTTTTTATCCAACATTCAAATCTTCTTTCTAAAATGTTACATTACATAATATGTTACATTACATAGGTTGTAGATAATAATCTTTACATAAAAGGATTGTGGAAAACTGGGGCTAATTCCTCTCTGCCAATTCAGTGTAAATTGCTTCGATTCGAAAGCTCAGTTTGTAGTCGTAGTCTAGTCGTAAACATGCACCTACATCGCATTTTAATGGACGTAAAATTTCCACCTGAGGTGGTGTCTTGGTAAGCATTAACCGATTTTCAGCTTTAACTCATTAACGGCTATATAAAAACTGTGTATAAGTAATTAAAAGAGGTGTGTGCTACGTTGTGCTTATTGCCTTGTTGAACACGAGGCAATAAGTAGCCAAGAACGTATTTGTTTAAATTAATTTTGGTATAGAGTTATCGAGCAATATAATGATCGTGTATCATGTCCTTTTTCATTTTATTTTTAATATACAGTGCGTCCATAAAGTAACGCATAAATTCATTATTTCGTAAACCGGGGACTTTAAACAAAAATGTCGACACAGGTCGATTTTTATTTTTAAATTTAGATTTTCTGGCATATATATCATACTAGTAACGTCATCCATCTGGGCGTGATAATGTAATTGATGATTTTTTAAATGAGAATAGGGGTCATGTGATAGCTCATTTGAAAGGGTATTTAATTCTCTATTCAATAATATAAACATTAACATTATTATTTATATAGGGTGTTAAAAATTTTTTTTTTGACAATTGACAAAAATTAATTGAGACAAAAAGAAGAATGTATAAAATAATTTCTTTAATTTAGAATACGTTTTACTGTTGTCAGAAAACAGAAAAAAATGTTTATTTGACAAATAAATATTATTTTTCATTAAATTCAATGTTAAAGCTGCCACCCACTTATTGCCTCTTATCAGTTTGAACACTTCGTTTAAGCGAAAATCAATGTTTATTTTTCAAATAATTTTTTTTATGTTTTCTAAGAGCAGTAAAATGTATTTAGAATTAAATAAATTGCGTACATTCATCTTTTTGTGTCAATTAATTTAACTAAAAATTTTTTCTCTGGACACCCTGTATGAATTATTATGTTAATGTTTATATTAGTAAATAGAGAATTGAATACCCTTTCAAATGAGCTACCACACGACCCCTATTCTCATTTAAAAAAAGTCATCTATTACGTCACCACGCCCATATTGATGACGTCACTAGTATGATATATATGCCAAACATCCCAATTTAAAAATAAAAATCGACCTATTTTGGGATTTTTCCTTAAAGTCTCTGGTTTACGAAATAATGAATTTATGCTATACTTTATGGACGCATTGTATTCGTAATATGCTATGGTGACTTTTGTTACATATTACCCAATATTATTATAATCTTAGATCTCTTAGTTATAGTGTATTGAGGTTCTGATGCAGTTATTTGTCTTGATTTTAATCAAGAATTAAGAACAAGTAACCCACAGGAAACGAAGATACAAAGAAGACACAAATAGAAAGGTAATTTAGGACTGTCTTAGAGGACCTCCTCGGAGGTCCCGGAATAAAAAAGGTATATATTATGATGACGATGACGTAAGACATGCTAATAGTAAATTGACAAAGATCAGATCCACTTAAAACCAGAAAGGAACTTAACAATAACATAGGATTAGTCCTCTTCTGTTTAATATAATTATGGAAACAATAACTAAGGTCATAAAAGGAAAAACAGACATAATACAAATAATAAGAAATACATATGTAATAGGAAATCGTATCGCCAATCCTCAAAGGGAACCAGGGCCAGGGATATCTGCCATGGAACAAAAACTGACAACTGGCAGTAGGTATAAAATTTCTAATTCGACCGTTTGATACTCTTTTTCCGTTGTTTCCAGATATTTAGGAGCTCATCAAAATATTCAGCTCATCATTTGGTTTTCTGTAGAAGCATTTCTCCATTAGTGTCTCTTACGAAATTGGGTGTACCTACTTATATTGGAGCCTCTTACCTTTCTGAAGAATGTTTTACTTTGATTGTGTCTATGTTCTCCTTGTACCCGTAAATTTGTTGACGATATTGTTTTTTTTTGCATTAGTTTTCTTTTAGCTGCGTCTCTCTCTCTCTCTCTCTATCTCTAACTGTCTCTCCTTCTCTCTCTGTTGACTTGTATACGTTTTTCGTCTGATGGGTTAGACACATAATCAATTCTTCTTTTGTTTGTTTCTTTTGTGCTGCATATGCTGCAAGAATGTTTCCCGTCAATCAATACATGTACATGACCTATGTTATTATTTTTGTTCTTCCATCGTTTAATCTCCATGTTGCCTTGTGGATTTTTGTTCTAGCAAACTGAGTGCTTTTGATGACTTAACTTGCAGCCTGTCGCAAAATCTATCAATTCTGATCCATTGTCAGTTATTCCTAACGTCATTTAACTATTATCTTCCTGCCAACGGTATTACGTAGGTACACGTGTGTAGGTACCTACTTTCGAGTTTATATCCCCTAGTATTATTTTGATATAATGATCAGGAGCTTCTGTGTATAGTTGATTTAAAGAGTCGCAGAGTTTGTTTTTATAATCCTCTGATGCTTCTTCGGTTGTTGCATACACTGAGAATATAGTTAAATTTCATTATTTACTCCTTAATCTTATAATTCCGATTCTTTCATTAATTGGTTAAAAGTGTAATAGCTCTAATAATTGCAGTCTTTCATTTATTACAAAGCCACATCCTTTTTCATGTCGAGTTTCATGTCCAGTCCAGACCACAATACTACTAATTAATGACTTCTCCATGTGTATTGTTCCCAACGCTATCCATCTCATTTCCTGAATGGCTACTACATCAGATCTCATATTTGCTAGTTGTTCAGTGCCGGTTTATGCACTGGGCGCTTGGGGCGGGCGCCCAGGGGCCCGGACCCAGGAGGGGCCCGTAGGGACCCGTTCCTTTTATTAATAAAAAAGTAAACCGCGCTAAATAATCTACATATTTTCCAAAATAGAAAAAACGACGACGAAATACCTGCGATTTTAAAATGGTCTGATTTTAAGACGGATGACTTTATAAAAACTATGAACTTTTAAACCAAAGAGTGATTCCTTAGAAAATTGTAAAAAAATGTGTCAAGATGAAGACAAAGATTATTATAGAAGATTAAATGAAAGCAACTTTTATAGAGGAAAACTCAATGGAGGCAAAGAAAAGAGAGATTGGTTAATATACGACGCAAGTGCTAAAGCTGTTTATTGTTACCCGTGCAAATTATTTTCAATTGAAAAAATAGTTTAACTGATTTTGGATGGATCCACTGATAACATTTGAATAGTTTGTTCAAATCTCACGAAAAAAGTAAATTTTATCTGTAAAAGTAACTTTATGGTTACATTAATAACAAGATCATCAATAATTGGACTTGCAGACGCTGCCTTGAAAGAGCAAGTAGAACGCGAAGCTGACTATTGGATAAACGTCCTAAATTACTGCTACAGGATAAACTACTACTGCTATTGGATAAACGTCACTGCTAAATTACTTGCTTCTCAAGGACTAGCATTCCGTTGATCCAATGACGATTTAGCGAGTCGTCGTAAAGAAAATTGTATACTAGGCTAAATTTGACTACTTCTTAGCTGAGCATTTACAACGGAATGCGAATAAATGAAAGGGTTCAGTTAGCTATTTGTCTCACCAAATTTGCAATGAGTTCTTGGAAGTAATAAAATCAAAACTTGTAGAAACTTTTAACGCTGTAAATGCTTTAGTTAAAAACTAGGGATCCATCAAACCTATTTTCTCCAGTTAAGCAATAACAGAGACGAAAAATTAGCAATTAAAAATGAAGCCAAGATATTGAAAAATAAAATGGATACCTTTGAGACAGTGATTGAGACAGAGACAATTAACAGTGATTTGGACAAAAACTTTGGAACGAGTTAATGCAACAAGCAAAACGTGAACGTGCAGAACCTGTGGACTTGTGTCAATTGGAGTAGAATTAATGACACCTATTTTGAGATTTGTTGGAGACGTAAGAAATATGATAAGTGAAATTGAATAAAAGCCAAAAATATATTTTACGAAGACGACGACGATATCTCTGTTCATAACATATTCTCTGTTCTCAAAGAACAAAGAAGGGAAAATATTTTTCAATGAAGCAGGTGAAAGTGAAACAATTAAAGGGGCAATAAAGATTTGGAATTGAAGTATGTATTTAATGTTATAGCCAGTATAATAACTCAAGATCTTTTAAAGAGAATTAAATGCTACAAAGATGTTACATCAGCTGTTAGATGTTTTTCTACGCTAGATAAAGAAGCAGTCAGTTAATACTTTATGTGTGAAATATAAAAAAGATGTTGATGAAACCAAAGAGAACTTGCATAATGAAATTACTCATTTTATGACATTATGCCAAAAATTAAATAAACATTTATAAAATTTGGTGTCATCCAGGATGTAAAGATTGTAAAGGCAACAATTACCAATATTTTCCCTTTACTGCAAGTTTATTTCACGATACCAACTTCTAATGCGTCAGGCAAGCGGTCTTTTTCGACTTTAAAAACAATAAAAATATATTTAATGCCAAATTAGGCCCAACAAAATCTAGACGCATATCACTATTGTATTATAGAAAATGAAGACCTGGAGCAACTGAATTGTGATAGTATTATATGACAGATTGCTAATGCCTAGTCAAAAAAAATGATCTAATTTTTGTCATTAGTATGTATTTTTTAGAATATATTTTTTTGTTCGTCATGTGTTGTTTTGTGTAAATTTCTGTTTTTTTTTATATTTATAAATGTATTTTTTGGAATATTTTTTACGTTTCCTATTCTTCTTGTTTGGTTTAAAAAAAGTATGGATTTTACAATAAATATGTGTTTTCTTGTTATAAAACTGACAACGAATAGCAATTAAGGGGGCCCCGAAATATTCAGCGCCCAGGGCCCGAAGTTAGGTTAAACCGGCACTGTAGTTGTTTTATAGGTTGTGACTGGATTGCCAAACTGTATACAGTTTGTTCACAAGCAGCCTATTCAACTTTGCGACCAGGCTGGGTTTCGCTCCAGATACGGAACAAATTAATAATCATCTACAAGTTATTAAAGACCATGAGAAGTCGTTTGATATCACCATAAAATGCTTCGAGCATTGACTGACTGCCGCATTGACTACCGATATATTGCATTGCTTAAGAGAATCTATCTTGGCCATCTTTCATTGTTCATGCGTTTTACACACGTGGAAACATATTCATTTCGTAGCATTAGTGTTTTACCTGTATGGATCGCTGGTCCGCAGCAAAACAACCTTTTCGAAAGACTGCTTGACCCTGCCTTCAATTGGGATTGGTTACCTAATCTTCATCAAGGTTGCTCAGGTGACAGCATCCTATAATAGGTACGTGTCACTAATCCTTTGAGCCCCTGGTTCCACCTTCAGGCCTGGAAGATCGACTATTGATCCAATACTTATACTATTATATTAAACAAATGCCTGAAGGTCTTGGGAGTGTAGGTAATCAAGAGGTGTATGTCACATACTAGATCTTTATAGATTCAAAACAGGAGTACGAATATACGAATAAATTAATCGTTTATAAGAGATAAAGGCAGTTTTTGTTTATATTCGATCCAGAGTTGGACCACAATCTCCATATAGCTATTTCAGCATCCTCATGCCTCCTCAGTGAAGCTATGCAGTCACAACTCTGAAAGGAACATAAACAATCTGCCTATTTAAGGGAAACCATCGCGATACAATGATTCCATCTTTTGAGACGCAATCTAGCGACATCTCTCGTATTACGAGGAAAACAACGAAAAGCCCTAGATACAAAGTTTACTACTTTTTAAACAATTAGAATAATTGAAATAAAAATATAATAAACAATATTTTAAATCCAAGACTTTTCTTTAATAAACTGCTTTCTGGCTGCATCCCGTATATCCGGATTTTACAATATATAATCACAGAGACGACGAAAATAGGAGAAAGCAAATAGAGGACACTTAGGCCACGCATTTACCTTCTCTTCGTCTAGGAAAAGGACCGAAAGACAATTTCTAAATATGTACTCAAAACTGAGTACAAATGGAAAAGATAAAGGCAGTTTTTGTTTATATTCGATCCAGAGTTGGACCACCATCTCCATATAGCTATTTCAGCATCCTCATGCCTCCTCAGTGAAGCTATGCAGTCACAACTCTGAAAGGAACATAAACAATCTGCCTATTTAAGGGAAACCATCGCGATACAATGATTCCACCTTTTGAGACGCAATCTAGCGATATCTCTCGTATTACGAGGAAAACAACGAATCGTTTATAATACAATTGAATGCAATGGTTAAGCTGAAGATACCCAAGAAACTAGCTGCGGTAACGTACATTTTTTTAACTTCTTTACACAAATTAGAATATGGTGAAGACAGGGAGATCCCATTGTTGTTTAACCTGAGCTTAGAATATGTCTACATAATATTAAAAATGAATAACCATTTTTAATTTCGTTGCAACACGAAACTACAGCCGCATTATATTCTAGTTTAATCAGAGAGTGCATCAAGCACCTCTACCGGTTTCGAAACTTATTAGTCTCTCATCAGGAGGCACATATGCTGCTCTCTCTGACCCAACCAGGATAAACCCCGGGGCGTGCAGCCACGGATTGCAACGAACGAAATGGCAGGGATGCCCTAGCGGCAACTGCTAGCAAAATACTAAGTTTTCAATCTAATAGCACATAAAATAATACCAAAAATATTAGTTTTGATGAGAAATAAGTAAGCCACAATTTTACTAAAAAAATGATTTTATTAACGTTTCGACGCCCAAATCGATTTAATATTTTTATTAAACATTAATATATTTTGTATTTTGACAACGACACCCGATTTGGACGTAGAAACGTTAATAAAATCATTTTTTTTAGTAAAATTGTGGCTTATTTCCCATCAAGACTATAGCTTATTTTTTAACCAGGAGGAGTAAACTAAAAAGACAGATTCACACCCAAGAAAGTCACTAGAATAATAACCAAATACATCTTCTTTTTTGGTTGATCTAGTCGACCCTCAACGTTAATCCATTAAATATTATATTAAATTAATACGTCGCTAAAGAGTTCCAAAAACAACTGCTTTTTATATAAAAGCAGACTAACAATCTAAAAATTAAACGAATAACACAGAAAACACAAAAATCGCCGATATAACTTAATTAATGTTGTTCTGAAGCTATTTTCTTGTGGCATTTTTATAATCAAGTATATTCAAATGGGAAATAAGCCACAATTTTACCTAAAAATGATTTTATTAACGTTTCGACGCCCAAGTCGAGTGTCGTTGTCAAAATACAAAATAATACTAAATAAACAAAAATGTTGTTGCTTAGTAAAAAATTCTTCTAATAATTTATTTAATCTGACTCATTTATATCGGCAATTCAGACACGTATTATACATTTTAAAGTAGACAACTTTAAAATGATATTGCCAATATTGATGAGTTGCGTTCCTGAGACGACTTTACTAAAAGATAGTTCATTCGATTACATGAAATCAATCCTATTTATATTCAGTTCCTGAATATTATAAACGATCAAGAAGAGACAATAAAGTTTAAAATGGAAAAGGAATACAATAACACCCTACCTTTCCTCGATGTTTTGGTCTCAAAGAAGGATATTGGATATGAGACTCAAGTGTATAGAAAACCAACACACACCAACAGATATCTCAATTACAAATCAAATCATAACATCAACGTTAAAAAGGGAATCATTAAATCCTTATATGATAGAGCCAAAATTGCTTGTTCTAACGAAAATTCATTTTTAGAAGAAAAACAATTGTTAACATCTGTTTTATTAAAAAATGATTATCCCATATCGTTTATAAATAAGGAATTGTCAAGATTGGATCGAATGGAACAGAACAACTTAGAACGGGATCCTACAACATTCACAAGAAATAATACGAGGAAAATATCAATACCATATGTAAAAGGACTATCCGAGAAACTTAAAACAATAGGAAATAAATTCAACATATCAACGGCATTCAAAACAATAAACACATTGAGATCTATTCTATCTAAAACTAAACCTAACAGTGAACAAGAAAGAACAAAGAATTGTATTTATAAAATACCTTGTGAATGCGAACAATTTTATATAGGTGAAACGTCAAGACCATTAGACGTTAGAGTAAATGAACATCAGTCTTATATAAAAAATAGAGAATTTGATAGATCTCAAATATGTCAACACGCATGGGATAATGAACACAGAGTTCAGTGGAGAGATTCAAGTATAGTCCTAAAAGAAGCAGATAGTAAAATGAGAAAAATCAAAGAAGCGGCTCTAATTATGCTAAATGAAACCAATTGTGTCGCAAATTCCTCGGTAGAATGCAGTAGGATGTGGTTACCCATATTAAAGAAGGAAGTCAATAGAAGGAAAATACCACAATTAGTAAATCAGTAACATATCGAGTTAGTACATATTTAGTATTTTAGTATTATTTAAAATTTAAAATATCAAGTCAGAATTTGGTATTAGTTTTGAGAGTAAACTAAATGTAAACCCAAATACTTACGATGTCGGGATAATATCACGAGGTTTTTCTTGGTTTTCCCTCGTGATTTACTATGGAATCTCTAACGCGAGAATTTCAGTGCCACCGTTGCATTTAGTTGTCTTTTTAAAGACAGATCACATGCTATGAATTTTTGTGGCGGATATTCTTGAGTTGGGATTGATTTCATGTAATCGAATGAACTATCTTTTAGTAAAGTCGTCCCAGGAACGCAACTCATCAATATTGGCAATATCATTTTAAAGTCGTCTACTTTAAAATGTATAATACGTGTCTGAATTGCCGATATAAATGAGTCAGATTAAATAAATTATTAGAAGAATTTTTTACTAAGCAACAACATTTTTGTTTATTTAGTATTATTTTGTATTTTGACAACGACACCCGACTTGGGCGTCGAAACGTTAATAAAATCATTTTTAGGTAAAATTGTGGCTTATTTCCCATTTTAATATACTTGATTATAACTTAATTAACCTATGAAATGTCACTAGTGTCAAAATTTGATAAATGTCATTAGTGTCAAAATTTTCTAACAGTGGTAAACTTGCCTGCGGTTGGACCAATTACAAACAAGCAATGCAGCGCGGTAAATTTGAATCACTCCTCTTGGTTAAGAAACAAACAATAGTTAATTGCAAAAATGCCACAAAAAAATAGCTTCAGAACAACACCAAAAATATTACTCTACATCCCACCAGATTGAAAACAATGGAAACCTTATCTGGTTACATCTCCGAGGCTTCTAAAATTTGCAAGCGATAACGAATGCTGGGACTAAGGAAGATGAGGGAATTTTACAATTTATAATTCACGTCCCCTCTGCTCAGCGCGGTAAAGTTTCAACGAGAATTCCCTTCGTACTCCAATCAGAGTAAAAATGTAAATCAAAATTCAATTTCGCTGCAACACGAAACTACAGCCGCATTATATTCTAGTTCAATCAGAGAGTGCAGCAAGCACCTGTACCGGTTTCGAAACTTATTAGTCTCTCATCAGGAGGATAATATGCAGCATATTATGTGCTGCTCTCTCTGACCCAACCAGGACAAACAAAGGACATTGTTTTCGATCTGGTGGGATGTACAGTAATATTTTTGGTATTAGTTTATGTGCTATTAGATTGAAAACTTAGTCTTCTAAATAATATTGTTTAAATTCTTTGTAGAGTCGTATTCATAAGCTTTTTCTTAAATCGTTCTTAGTAAGTATGATTATATTCTCTGTCTGTACCTACTGTAAGTAGTGGCTCTATTTGGTCTGAATTCATTTTGATAATCGCCGAATATATTTCCGGATTATTTTAACAATCTACTCTATGTACATAACACTAGAAAGAATATTGTATAGGTACCAACTACATTAAGCAATGTAATTGGCCTATAATTCTGGCATTCCCTCTTATCTTCTTTCTTGTACATGTTATATTTTTCTGTATAAGGCTAACTGCTCATTCCTCTGGCATTTGCTTCTTGGTCTTGGCACAGTATATAGAGGTTCCACAGTAAATTCACTCCTCTATCGGCGCTTTGATCTCAAGAAGTAACACCGGCAGTACGCAATTGGTAATTCACCAGTGGTGGATGCGGGTTTTCCCTCTTAAAAGCCGTACGTTTCTATGCGAATAGCAATGCGAGAGTGAGGCAAAAGCGACTGCCAATATTGCGCGGTCGCCATGCCCGACTACAGATTTTACTTCCAATTTTTCGGAGAGTGGTTCTACTGTCCTTCTTTATAGTGTGGTCTTGGTCCATATTAATTATTATTAGATAAGGACAGTGGCGTAGCGTAGTGGGGGCGGCAGGGGCGGCAAATTTGAACAATAAATAATAAAAATATTTTGTATATATTTGAACCATTTTATATTTTTATCGCAACTACAAATTCGGACCGATTGAAAGAAGCACGGAATTTTTCATTACATACTTATTTTGTGACGAATTCGGGGAATTCCTTTTCTTTGAATGATATTTTGTAGCGACTGGCAACAACGTCTATAGTCTATACTGACTGAAACGGGAATTCCCCGTTTATGACTAACCATCAGCACAACTTTTTTCGGCACTTTAGAACGTTGCCTATTCTTTTTTTTTTCTCATCGACACATCGTTGGGACGTTCTGATAGCAGCTACAGGCAAAAGAAGGATTCAAGACACGCGGTGGAGTGCAAGAGGCGATGCCGTAAATGTGACATGGCATCATTACAAAGACATTCTCGTCACTTTGGAAAAACTGACAGAGGCAGGTGAAAGCTTAAACACTAGGACAGATGCAGGTGCTTTACTAGTTTCGATGCAGTCATTTTCCTTTCTTTGTTTTTTGGGCCTGTGGCAACTGGTGCTACATGAAGTGAATGATGTACAAAAATACAAACAAGGGGACTTGACATAAGATTGTGCGCTCAGAAAGTAAATGCTTTGCAGATGATATTGACAGAGAGAAGAGAGGAATGGGCAAATGGCGCTGTAGGTTATGCAAAAATATGTGTGAAGAACTTGGAATTTCCATAAAACCTCGGAGGCGCATAAAAAGAAAGCATATTTTCGATGACGGAAAAATGAGTTGAGAGGAAAGCTGTTTTCTTCGTTAGATAGAGTTATTGTAGAAATTCGTGAGCATTTTCAACAGCAACAGAATTTAACGGATAAGTTTGTTTATCTAACACCTGCTATATTATTAGATCCAGACAACACTGAATGTAATCTAGACTACGCATCTGACGAAATTGACGAGCAGGGTTTCAAGCTGGAAAAACTTCGACTGCGGACTTTCGTTGCAACGAAATTGATTAATGCAGACTCACTTGAATTATTTAAATTTATTGTTAAATCCAAGCTGAAAGATACTCTGTCCAATATTTTAATAATGTTCCGAATATTTTTCACAGTTGCTATAAACAATGCCAGCTGTGAGAAGAGTTTTTCAAAATTGAAAATGAAAGGTATTTAAGATCGACAATAACAGTAGGTACTCTAAGGTCTAAGACTAACTAATTTGGCTATTTTGTCTATTGAGCAAGAGGTGTGTGATGCGATAGACATTTATGGTGCAATAAAAGACTGCTCTTAAAAAAAGTAGACGTATAAATTTTTAATTGAAGACGGAAGTTTTGTTTTTAATTCTAACAAACACTCATATTACTTTTCAATAAAAATAAAAATATAACATTACAGTATCGTTCTACATATATTCTATATTCCTAACCTAAGTTATATCAACCTAAGTTAGGTTATATAACCTAAGTTATATCAATGTATCTAATTGGTTAAAATAAAAGAATTTTTGTATTAATAAACGTGATTGTAAAACTTAGATAAACTTTTTTATTTAAAATCTAACCTGTATAATGCAAAATAATGATGACTGTTCTCGCCGAAAAGTTCTCTATAATTAATGTATGTAATGTTATACAATATATTGAAATACGTAAATAAGAGGGCGGCATAATTGTCTTCCGCCCCGGGCGGCCGACACTCACGCTACGCCACTGGATAAGGAATTCTTCCCCAGACTTTGTATCCTCTATGTTTTAATAATGCTGTCTAAATATCGTCCGTCCTCGCTTTTTTGTTTTTTAATTTTTTAAAACACAAGACAAATATTAGTTATTACATAACTACATTATTTTAGCGGAAGGACGAACCTATTATTGTTAATTATTGGTACACCGAGAGAACAATTTCTTTTCTCCTAAAACACTGATTTCTTTGAGCTATCTTTCTTAAAAGTTACCATATCATATTAACTTAAACATACCGCTTCACATATCAAGAAACTAGTTTTTTAAACACAACTCAATAATTTCTTACAGATAATTTCTTCAATACTAACAAATGCATTAATGGTTACATTTTAATTTTCTTATCCTAAAGTTTTTGTTTCTTAAATTGAAAACTATACATATTTTGCAGTATAAGAACTATATGTTAAGTTAATCCATATTTATATTTGTGAACAAGAAATTTTCTGGCAATCAAATACATATTTTAGACCACAAGAAATAATTCTTCAGAAATACCCTCTGTAAAAACATTCAGAACAATATTTTTTTTTAAATTACATTTATGCATAAATGAAGTGAGCCCCAGATATGTTTTGAATGAGGAAGAATTCACTTTTATGTGTGTGGAACTCGAGAACAAGGATACGCACAATACGCAGATACGTTATGTAATCACCCTATCAAAACCCGAAGTGCGAGAACGAAGTGACGAGCCTCTAGTCGTTCATTCTCCATTGGAATGGCTTTGGCTTGGCATTGCCGGCCCGAAACGCAACGTACACATTAATCACTTCCTTCTATCTAGAGACATGTGCCTCATAACGCGCGGCATTAACCAATAGAATTGTAGACGGTCGTTAAAGGTGGGGCCTACGCAGGCCTCGCTATTACTATTGGATACCTCTAATCGCAACCTGGAATCGCAATGAAAAAAAATCGGATGGCAACATCAGCCTTCTTTTGTAATGACCTATTGTTTGGAGGCTTTTCTATAGGCTGACGTCGTGGGCCGGTTTAATTGTTTCTTTTAATGGCTCCAAATATGGAGGAGGTTTTATTTTTATGGGAAATTTAACAAATAAGTATAATGAAATAACAAAAGAATTAAATTTGGTAATAGGTTGCACTTTAAAATTTAGTTTTAATAGGTTTTTATTCAGTTTGATAATTTTATTGCGGTATAAGGCTTACAAAATGTGATTCACGCCCTGTTAAATATAAACAAAATTAAAAGTCTTTGTTTTATTGATTGTCGTAACTTCATAATTATCGCTTTGTTTAAACTAATAAAATGTAAACAATATTTATTGTACACGGATTTTTACTTAATTTCATGCATATAGACAAATACGACTGCATGGGTTGCCTATCAAAATATTGTTATTGCTAAGGGAGAGGGCGAGGGCGTAGGGTTTAAAATCAACATTTCCAACTAGACCAGGGCGGATCTGTGAAAAAACGTCTATTTTTGGATGTGCGAGGTGGCATTCGGATTTTTGCAGATAAAGTTAGGTAACAACTTCAACAATAATAATTGACTTATGCTCCTTCTCAAATATGCCCGGAACATTAATAAAAAAAATTAAATATTTAAAAATTTCGAAAAACCTCGATTTTTCTACTTTCTTTGCTTACTTATAACTTTAAAACGATTCATTTTGGAACAAAGTCGTACAGAAATAAAATAAAGATAATTGAATTTTGTATGGTGGTGGTGGTCAAATGAAGTACAAGGAAAAATAAAAGAGAAGAGAAAATTATATAAAAAGTGGTAGGAAACCAGGTCGGACATGGATCTTCAAAACTATATGGTCGCCAAAAAGGAAGCGAAAGTAGCAGTAGCAAAAGCTAAATTAGAAGCGTATTCAAACCTATACGATTAACTTGATACCAGGGAAGGCGAAGCAAAGATATATAAAATAGCCAAACAGAGAGCAAAGAAAGCAAGAGATTTTAATCAGATTAGATGTATCCGAGATGAAAATAATAAAATACTTATTCACGAAAAGGATGTCAAAAAGAGATGGAGAAAGTATTTTGACAGTTTATTAAATAAGGAATTTGACAGACAGCCTGTGGAGTTAACGGAGACAGTAACAGCAATGGTTACCAGAATAACAAACGAGGAAGTGGTTCAAGCGCTTCAAAAAATAAAGAAAGGAAAAGCAGTCGGACCAGATGATATTCCTGGGGAAGTATGGAGAGCATTGGGAGAGACAGGAATAAGTTGGCTAGCAGGTCTATTTAATAGAATTATGGAAGTTGGACAAATGCCAGACGAATGGAGAAGCAGTATATTAGTACCTGTCTACAAAAACAAGGGAGACATACAACAATGCACAAACTACAGGTCTATAAAACTACTTAGCCACACCATAAAAATATGGGAGAGAGTAATTGATAGACGCATACGTGAAGAAACCGAAATATCTGATAATCAATTTGGCTTTATGCAGGGCAGATCAACAACAGATGCAATTTTCATTGTAAGGCAACTGATGGAAAAATACAGGAATAAAGAGACCAACGCTCATATGGTATTCATTGATCTTGAGAAAGCATATGATAGAGTTCCTCGAGAGATTCTGTGGTGGGCACTCAATAAGAAAGGAGTCCCTGGCGAATATGTAAAGATTGTGAGAGATATGTATGAGGGAGTAACGACTAGTGTTAGAACAGGTGTGGGAGAGACTGATAAATTTCAGGTGAAAGTAGGATTGCACCAAGGCTCGGTGCTTAGTCCTTATTTATTCTCATTAGTTTTGGACCAGATAACAGCGGAACTACAGGGTAGTATTCCATGGTGCCTAATGTATGCTGATGATGTAGTGTTAATAGGAAATAGTGAGAGACTTAGAACAAAAACTGGAACAGTGGAGACAAGCTCTGGAGGAAAAAGGTTTAAAACTTAGTAGGACAAAAACAGAGTATTTGGAATGTTCATTTAAAGATGGAGTTACTACAAATAAAATGGTATCTTTGGATGGTGAAATGATTGTGAAAAGCAATAGTTTTAAGTACCTAGGATCGGTATTACAGAGTAATGGAGAAATAGATGGAGATGCATGCAATAGAATTAGGGCTGGATGGATGAAGTGGAAAGAAGCGAGTGGTGTATTGTGTGACAGAAAAATTCCAATGAAGCTGAAGGGAAAATTCTATAAAACAGCCATGAGACCGGCTATGATGCACGGAACTGAATGTTGGGCAGTGAAAAAGAAAGAGGAACAACGAATGCATGTGGCGGAAATGAGAATGCTTAGATGGATGAGTGGAGTGACAAAGAAGGATAAAATTAGAAATGAGTATATTAGGGGAAGTCTAGGTGTGGCACCAATTGATGCCAAAATGAGAGAGCATAGGTTAAGATGGTTTGGTCATGTTCAACGTCGAGACGTTAATCACCCAATACGAAGAATAGCTGAAGTGCAGATTCCTGGAAGGAGTAGGAGAGGAAGACCAAAGAAGACCTGGAGGGAGACGATAGGGCAGGACATGTTGGTAAAGGGGATTAACATTGATATGACCCAAGATAGAATTGTGTGGAGAAATGCAATTAGGGAAGCCGACCCTGCATAGGGATAAGGCAAAGAGAATGATGAAGAGAATGATGAATTAAATGATAAACTAGGTACTGGTTAAAAATGTCTTAAGTTATTACCATTTCTGCAAAATAGCAATAAATACAAAATAAGGGGGCAAAACAAGCCTGTTTTTATTTAATGATTTTCAACCACTTTGGTTGAACTTAGAACTTTCGTAATTCGCTCAGAAAATTCTTACTAGATACTTAAATACCAAATTTCATTAAAATCGACTTTACAGATTTTGCAGAATAATTTTGCAATCTAAATTTTTATAAAAAAAGTTCAAATCTTTTAAAAATTTTCTGAAGAAAATGTAGACCATTTAGAAGTTTGATAATTTTTTTACATATAAATAGGTTCTCTACCTATCTAAAACACTTTACAGAATTAAAATCGGATTATTTAAGCGGCCTCAGCACTGTTTTAAATTTATAAACAATGTTTTGGCTTATAAACAAATACAGTGAGGAGGTTTGAGTTGGCATAAATTCATTTTCTCGAGAATAGGCGTCTCTGGAGATAGACCCCGAAACAGGTCGATTATAATTTTTAAATTCTAATTTTTTGGTATATAAATCATACTAGTGACGTCATCCATCTGGGCATGATGACGTAATCAATGATTTTTTTAAATGAGAATATGTGCCGTGTGATACCTCAATCGAAAGGCTATTCAATTTTTTATTCACTGTTATAAACATTAACATAATTATTTCTACAGGGTTAAAAATTTTTTGAATTAAATTAATTCCAATATTTAGATTACGTCATCACACCTAGATGGATGACGTCACTAGTAAGTATGTTATTTATGCCAAAAAATTATAATTTAAAAATAAAAATTGATCTGTTTCGGGATTTCAAATCTGTTTCGGGATTTATCTCTAGAGTCGCCCATTCTCAAGAAAATGTATGTATTCCAATTCAAATGTGCTCACTGTATTTGTTTATAAGCCAAAACATTGTTTATAACTTTAAAACAGTGCCATCTCTCGATTGTTGACAGTTCTCTTTTCTGTCTTCTTCGCTTGAAGGCAATAAACACGTGGTAAAGTACCACAATTTTCTCTCCTCGCTAGTTAACACGCAAAAATACAGTTAACGCTCATCTGGGTTGAACTATCGCTGAATAAATGCTTTTATCTCTTTATGAACTAATTTAAAACGCGCGTATCCGCTAAAGACAATAAAGTGAAGAACAGAACAACTACAGTTATTCCGTTATACACAAAACCGCTAAAGCCCATTCAACTTCGTACGCGAATCATCTGCGTGTGAAACCTGCATATGTGATGTTGATCAATACGCTAGTGAGCAGTGACTTTTTGGATTTTTTATAAACTTAATTAGATATTATCTGTGTATCATAAGGTTTGTTCTAGCATCAGTTTCAAACGGTTTGAAACCATCAGCGAATAGTGGACCAGCGTGAGTAGAGGGGATAGCACTGGTGACTGTATTATTATGTTCTCTCACTGACCAACTGTTTGCTGACGGTTTTTGACTAGTTTGACTGTTTGCTAGAACAAACCTATAATATCTCCCTATCTAATCTCCCTTGAACCAAAACCTAATACAGTCCACACAATATTATATTAATAATTTAACATTACAGGTACCTACTTCTATTGAATACATAGGTATCTACTTTTACTTATTTTTTGTAACTTAGTTATTTTTTCGCTTTATACAGATAATGAAATATAGGTATTTTGGTCGACCTTCGGCAATTTTTGAAGTACTTAATTTAATTGGCTGATGTGTTTTCAACAAAACATAAACTATTCTATAAATACTTTTTTACGATTTTGATGTTTTATGTCCTGTCAGTTAATCACTCATTAATGAAGTAGTAAACTGCTATACCGACTGAATAACTTACCGGCGAAATAGTGAAATATATCACATATTTTGAATTTAAAATAAACAAAATTATCTATAATATGCATATTAGATTTTGTAAGTGCATAAATTAATAAATTATATGTTAATAGTTATATAGTCCGTCTAGAAAGTATCCGGAATTTTATATTTTTCCTAATTTTAATAGATTTTCTTTTAGTCTGGGCTGATTATCGGAGAATAGGCCATTTTTGGGAAAAGTTATTTACCAGCAATTTTATTGCTGGAATCGAATTATAAGATCCTGTATATTAATAATATAGGTATGCAAAGTCCTCAGATAGTGTGCTACTTTTTTTATAAACAAAATGGCGCCCGAAAATCGTGTTTTTTTCAATTATTGCTCTAGAACTCCGAAGATTTTAACTTTACAACAAAAACACTCAAATAAACATTCACCGTGATTAAATTCTGCATAGAGACGTGTTTTTCCCGATCTGCTCCGACGAAAATTTTCCTCGGAAAATGCGGGTTTTCCCAACAAAATCTTTAATTTTCAAATAAAGTTTTAGATAAGTAATTATTTACCAATAATTAAATAATTTGGTGACTTAAAAGCCTTCTTGGTTTAGATTATAGTTCCAGAAGCTGGTGAAAATTAAACGAATATTTACAACAATTCAATTGTTAATTAATAATTTACGGTCGCAATAATAACCAAAATAATTATAATGCACTGATCAAACTTTGAAACCTTATAAAGATGAGATGCCTATTTAACATTTTGTCGACAAAATATAATTTTTTTATTTTTTTGCATAATCTTTAAATGTTTAAAAAAATAGTTATAAACAAATTAACGTTTCTCAGAAAGTTTTTATTATATTATAATTTTAAAAAATAGCTAAAATGCGCATTTTCAATATACTGAAAATGAATGCTTTAAAACTTTTTTGCAACCATTTGCAAAAAAGTTATGAAACAGCAAAGTAAACATACGATTACTGCGGTGTTAATATTTTTTTAAATTCTTTCAAAGCGTAGAAGTGAGTTTAAAGTACAAGCTAAATATTTATAAACAATATCGGTTATCAGCTTAATGGTTATATTTTAATTAAAGATTTAAAATATATTTTTTTGTAATTTACACGCGCGAAAGTAGAAAAATACAGTACCGTAGCTACCCGCCCACATACACAACTCGCGCGAGTTTAAGCGTGTCAGTCGCTTCGAGTGAACATTTTATCTCCGGCTCTGTATCAAGCCTACTTTCGCGCTAAAAATTACAAAAAAAGTATTTTTAATCTTTGATTAATAACCATTGCACTAATTTTTGACATTCTTTGTGAGTAATTAGATTGTACCATAGACTTACTTTTAAGCTTTGAAACAATTAAAACAAATTATAAACAATGGAGATATCGTATATTTATGTTGCTATTTCCTAACTTTTTTGCAAATGGTTTAAAATTTTTTTTAAAGCATTCATTTTCAAGACCTATGAAATACGCATTTTAAGTATTTTTTAAAATTAGAATATAATAAACAATTTCTAAGAAATGTTAAGTTGTTTATAACAATTTTTTTAAACATTTAAAGATTATGCAAAAAAATGAAAAATTTATATTTTGTCGACAAAATATTAAATAGGCATCACACCTTTATAAGCTTTCTAAGTTTGATCAATGTCTCATGATTATTTTGGTTGTTATTGCGACTGTAAATTGTTAATTAACAATTGAATTGTTGCTAAAATATTCGTTTCATTTTAACCGGCTTCTGAATTTATAATCTATACCAAGAAAGCTTTTATTTCACCAAGCTATATAATTATTGATAAATAATTACTGGCCCAAAAAAGTTATTTGAAAATTCGAGATTTTGTTGGGAAAACCCACATTTTCCGAGGAAAATTTTTGTCGGAGCAAATCGGGAAAAACATGCCTCTATGTAGAATTAAATTGGGATGAATTTTTATTTGAGTATTTTTGGTGTAAAGTTAAAATCTTCGGAGTTATAGAGCAATAATTGAAAAAAATACGATTTGTCGGCGCCATTTTGTTTATAAAAAAAGCAGCACACTATCTGTGGACTTTGCATACCTATATTATTAATATATAAGATCTTATAATTCGATTAAAGCAATAAAATTGCTGGTAAATAACCTTTCTTTGTACTTTACTAATTAGACCAACGTATTATAACTATTTTCTTTTCAAAATTTAAAGATTATGCAAAAAAAAAATTTACATTTTGTCGATAAAATATTAAACAAGCATCTCATCTTTATAAGTTTGATCAAAGTATCATGATTATTTTGGTTATTATTGCGATCGTAAATTTTGAATTAACAATTGAATTGTTGCTAAAATATTCGTTTAATTTTCACCGGCTTCTGGAATTACAATCTATACCAAGAAATCTTTGATGTCACTAAGTTATTTAATTATTGATTAATAATTACTTACCTAAAACTTTATTTGAAAATTATAGTTGTTATTAGGAAAACCCGCATTTTCCGACGAAAATTTTTGTCGGAGCAAATCGTGAAAAACATATTTCTATGCAGCATTTAATTGCGGTGAATTTTTATTTGGGTGTTTTTGTTGTTAAGTTAAAATCTTCGGAGTTATAGAGCAATAATTGAAAAAAATACGATTTGTCGGCGCCATTTTGTTTATAAAAAAAGTAGCACACTATCTGCGGACTTTGCATACCTATATTATTAATATATAGGATCTTATAATTCGATTCCAGCAATAAAATTGCTGGTAAATAATTTTCCATGAATTTTGCTAATTAGCCCAGAGTATTTTTGCAACATTTTAAGACACAAAAGTAATGCATCAAGTAGGTTGTGCCGATAGTAGGTTATGGACAAAATCGCATGACAACACCATCTGTCAAATATTGTTGTTTGTAAACAGACTTAAGATTTGTCAAATAATGTCGCAAGTAGAAAAAGAAAAGTGGTGGAATATTTGTTTAGAATAAAAAATTAGTGCCATTGACTGAACTCTGAAAAAGTGCAGTGTATGAGACAATAAAGAGGATAAAAATGGCATAGATATGAGACATAGACTAGTTTCGGGTAGACCGCGTAAGATTCGCGGAAATAATTTAAATGCTTTAGTGCAGCGGTTTTCAATGTTTTTGAGTCATGTACCTCAAAATTCTTTTAAAATTATTCTTGGTACCACCTAACTAAAATACCTATCGATCTAGGTAATCTAACTAACTACGAATATGCTGGATTTTTGCTGTGTTTTTGTATTTTGTGTACCACCCCAAATAATGAGACGTACCATCAGTGGTACATGTACCACAGATTGACAACCCCTGCTTTAGTGGCTTTAGGACGACAAAATCCGCGCCCAGGATTTCGAAAATTAGCGAACACATTTGGAAATCAACGAAGAATAAAAGTGTGCCCAGAAACTGTCCGCATGTCACTGAAAAAGCAAGGCTACATATCAAGGAATAAAAAAAATCCCTACAATGACACCTCTGCAAAGGCAACGAAGAATAGATTTTTGTCAACGTTTTCGAGAAGATAATTTTAATAATGTCTTTATATCTGATGAAAATTGTTTCCAGCTTTATATCAAGAGAAAATGTTACCGTTCAAATTTCCAAATTGCTCACTAAAATAATGGTTTGGGGAGCAATATCTCAGCGTGATGCTACACCTCTCTGTATAGTTAATGGTACTGTTGATAGTACGCAATATTGTGACATCCTAAATGGTTTTCTTCTTGAAACGGCTCATGTTTTACATCCAGAGGGGTGGCGATTTCAGGAAGATAATGCAAGATGCCATACTTCTGCTTATATTCAAGCTTGGATGCAAGAACACGAATTGGCAACAATTCCGTGCCCACAGCATCTCCAGATCTTAGCCCCATTGAAAACATATGGGGACTGATGAAGATTGAAGTGGAGCGAGTAGCGCCACGAGATAAAGAAGGTTTAATTCGGTCAGTTTTACAGGCCTGAAACACCATTACCGAAAATTATGACCTTGACCTAGTTTCGGGTAAACCTGGACGTTTAGTTAAGAGTTTAGATTTAAATGGAGGTTGTATAAGTAAATAAGATGAATTATTTGTTGAAATTTTATATTTCAAGTGATAGAAATGAATACCGTAAAATTATAATTCTGCTTTCTTTTTTCCGGATACTTTCTAGACGGACTATACATTTTAATTTTATGGTGAATGAAACAATATTTTTTTTATTCTTGGGTGATGTTAGTCTCGGTCTCGGACTTCAGCATGGAAAAATGGTACACAACTCTTCGTGAGTCTTTAAAGCGTTTACTATTGCCTTCCATGTTTGCCTGTCCTGTGCCACTATTCCTCATTGTCTCACTCCTATATTCTCCAGATCTTCTCTGACTGCATTTTTCCACCTTTTCCTAGGCCGTCATACAGATTTTCTCCCATCTAGCCTTTACCAAAACACATTATAAGGTGACTGTCGTTACTGCGTTTCACATTCCCTGCCTACATGAGTCTATTGCCTTTTATAAATAATATATGATCTTCCTTTCCCAAGAGATAATCTAACACTCTAAACTCTAACTCATCTGCACAATTATTGTATCTGCGCCTTCATTTATTTGTCGCTCTCTCAAATCATATTTGTCTTTTAAGGATGCTTTAAAACTGTAGAATAAAACTAAAATTAAAACCAATTGGTTTTTAAGTAAACCTTAAGGTTGCAATAAAACCGGTTTCAGCATAAAAAGGCCCACACTGAAAGAGGTCAATAAAACCAAAAATAAAAACCTTCTTAAAACTTTGTTTTCTTAAGCAACTGGTTTTAAAGCTACTGTGAAGGTGCTTTTAAAACCATGTTAAAAGACACTTTAAGTGCAGGCAGTTTTATAGCAAACTTAAAAAGGTTTCTTAAATTGAGACTTTTAAAGACAATTTTAATTTAAATGATTCTTTAAACCCATATACTTCATACAGGCCAACAAATTTGTACATGTGTTTTGATAAGTAGATACGTATTTGTAACCATAAAATAATAAAAAGTACTTGGTTATTTCGGACTGTCAAGGTAGAGAAACACTTGCGCACCCAACTTTATTGATAATGTTAACAAAAATAGATCTAAATAACTCACGCGCCCTAAAGTTTCTGACTTTTGGCGATTAAAAAATAATAGTAATAATAAAACAATTTAAATCCCAAAAATATTAATATGAAAGAAAAATAATTTTATCTTCAATTTTAATGTTTTAATGTTATAATAAATCGAATTCATGTCTTTAGGTCGCTTATTTATAATTTTTATGTAAGCCTTATATTGTAATCTATCATGGCTTTCAGCATCTCCAGAAAGCAATATGGCCGAAAACCAATTAAAACTATTTAGTCTATCGACAGAGAATTGTTAAGATCAAATGGTTTTATTTTATACCTTTCCAAGAGCATATATCCTACATGAAAGCAAGGTTGCCTTGGAATTAAAACCGTTTAGTTTTAATGCTGCTGTCAATAATGCCACTCGGTTTTAATGTGAATCTAACCTTAAAATCGAGGCGTCGTATTGCTGCTTGTGTTGTATTCTTTGAAAAATAAGCCGTAATGACCAGTTCGTTTATATTTTGAGTACTTGCGACTTATTTCTTCCGTACTAACTGTACTTCCACTTTTTGCACCACTGTTTCGCTCTAAAACAAATGGCCGACCATTTTGGACATGAAAGAAGAGGGGACGAGTTTAGTTTTATTGTTTCTAACAAGTAGCATAGTGTTGTCTTTACGATAACCAAATTGATTCAGTTAAGAGCGTTTGGTTTTAATATAGCCTGATAATGGGTTTTAAGAAAGCAACTTTAAAGAAAACTAAAAAAATCGTTTTGAGGCATATGATTTACTGACATAATAGTCTTGAGATCAAGTAGTTTTAATAAGAGGTTTTATAAGTTACATCAGAATAATCTTTAAAACTGCAATAAAACTAAAAAGTCACAAACTAGAATCTAATAAAACCAAATAGTCCGGAAGTTCTTCATAATAAAAACTGATTAGTTTTGAAGGGAACTGAGGATAAAGCATTTTAAAACTACAAAAGACAAATTATCTATTAAGATCAATTAGTCTTATTTGATACTCTTATTAGATACTTTAAAACTAGTGACAAATGCTTAACAGTTTTAAAGTTCTGGTAGTATATCTACAAGGTAACTTTAAAACCATTATCTTCTTATTTACCACAATAAAACCTTTATAAACCTTAAATAAAACTAAAATGTTTTTATTGTGCTACTTGGGTAATCATTCAAAGGATTTTACGTTCCCACAACAGCAATTTATTTATGTCTCTTCCGTATGTTTCGCTTCCATACGCGACTGCTGGTCGTATTATTGTCTTATATACCTATGTATCTGAAAAAATATATGCAGTATATACTGATGTGATCTTTATTATTGATATGAGATAATATTCTTATATGTTACTTAATTTAATCAATGTATTAATACTAATCTAATTAATTAACCAGATCACATATCAATATGTTTTCAATCTCAGGGCGAATTATAAATTAATTACTTACTTCCGTGGCTTCTAAATATTTCTTAATGGTTCCTAATCGGGATAGAAAAGAAAAGAGTAAAAAAAATACACATATGGGTTACAATTATAATCAAAATATTTTTTATTTTATTTAAAAAGGCAATCAATGCTTAATATTTGCTATTTCTTATTATTCTTAAACATAACATTTACAAATGGGAATCTTATTTCCTTTTGGTTTTCAATTGAAAGTTTTTATTAACATTTAACTATTAGGAGTTATTAGGAACAACTCTATTTAAGTTTGATGAAGCTTTTCTGATATTATTGATTATGTTATTCAATTTTTTATGTGGAATTTAATACGAAAACCCATACATTCATGTCCAAACAAATGAGACTGACCTTTTCCTGGTGAACTGAAAATGTCCTCACACAAGACCCTTTCCTGCTATCCTTGGCTGCGATCAAACCTCGTCCTGGCTTCCAGTGATGTTCTCCTTTGAAAAACTAGCTCGAATAGCTCTCGTTCCTGCTTTTGTCGTGATGCTGTGTTCTACCTTTTTCGAAACTGCTATCAGCTACCGGGACACTCTGGGCTCAAGGAGGTTCTTTTACTCTCGACCTGGCCTACTTCTCGTTCCACGATAGATACTCCACACTCACGGAACTACACCGGCTTTCTCACTCCTCGAACACTACCGTCCACTACTCGACTTCACTTCTCGACAGCTCAAAACATTCTGCTCTCACTTTGTCATCCATTCCCCTACTTTCTAAATATCCCTTCCAGATTCACAAATCAATTTTCCACCACCAACTCTCATTCGTAATATTCCTAACGGCCATAACGGATGCTGAGACTAAGGAAGATGAGGTAATTTTACAATTTATAATTGTAAAATTGTGCAATTGTGAAATTGCTCCAAAGCTTGCAAATTGTAGGAGCCTCGGAGGTGTAACCAGAGAAGGTTCCCATTGTTTTCAGTCTGGTGGGATGTAGAGTAACATTATGTTGTTTTATATGCCATTATATTGAAAACTTAGTCTTTTAATAGCAGTTGCTGCTAGGGCATCTATACCATTTCGTTCGTTGCAATCCGTGACTGCACGCCGGGGTTTATTTTGGTTGGATCAGAGAGAGCAGCATATGTGCCTCCTGATGAGAGACTAATAAGTTTCGAAACCGGTAGAGGTACTTGCTGCACTCTCTGATTGGACTTCAATACTAGAATATGGTGCGGCTGTATTTTCGTTTTGCAACAAAATTGAAAATGGTTATTCATTTTTGATTTACATGTTTACTCTAATTGGAGTACGAAGGGAACCATTCTCGTTGGAACTTTACCGCGCTGTGCAGATGGGACGTGAATTATAAATTGTAAAATTCCCTCATCTTCCTTAGTCTCGGTATCCGTTATGGCTTGCCAATTTTAGAAGGCTGGAAGGTGTAACCAGAGAAGGTTCCCATTGTTTTCAGTCTGGTGGAATGTAGAGTAACATTATGTTGTTTTATATGCCATTAGATTGAAAACTTAGTCTTACAAGTACATTGACCTCAAATGCATAAATAACTAACAGAATAACATTTATGTTTGCCTCCCAGCCGCCATATTGATTTAATTTTGAAAGCATGTTGGAATGCCCTATAGAGGGATTTATAATACATACTATGATTTTAAAAAGAGCTTTTACAAGGGTAATGACTATTTATTGTAGCATCTCAATACAAAATGGAGCACAAAAAAAGGAGATTACACGAGGAACAAAAAGTACTATGTACCTGCAAGTACTTACTATTAAAAATGAGTCTTCCAAATTTCTCTGTGTGCACTATTGTCTATGAAAAATACTTTACTGGGACGCAGGTCCTGGCTACGGTGGTGTGAGGAGAACGTGGCAACATTGCTTGGCTTCACCTAAAGGCGATGGAGCTTCTAACACTTGTTCGCACAAAAAAGGGCACTATTGACACTTACTTGTAATTTGATTGGTTTTCTAATTGGAGTAAGACTTTATTGAAGCACAATGAAGGTTGAGTCTTCTTTTTCTTTTTACACTTTAGAGAGTGATGTAAAATTCCTTGACTGCTTTTGCTTTGCTCACACTTTTGAGCATTGGCGGATCAAGACATTTACCTTGGGAGGGGAAATTTGCCTTAGGGGGAACTTGCAAAGAAACACCAACCAAGAGACGTAAAAAAGATAAACCCTTAATTCCCTTAATTTTCCCAACTTGCGTGTTTATTGGGTTGAATTTGTCTTTCTTTTTGGTTTAAGTTTCATGTCAGCTAATATATTTTTACGTTTCAACAATATTTATTTCTTTAATTTTGGAACTTGTTGGGGGGAAATTTCTTAATTTTCCTTCCCCGTAGATCTGCCACTGCTTATGAGAGATAGTCCGGCAACGGGGTGTTGCTTGGATCTAGACTGAGATCGCACTGACTCTAAAAAGGGCATGTTGCCAACGTATTTAGAGGGTGAAAGTGAGTGAGTGATACTTGAAGAGAAAGTGTTTGCGAAACATATTTCTTTTTAGGCACACATTATAGATTACACAGGTCTACAGAAAAAAAATTTTGTTTTGGTGCCGTGAATCTTTAAGCTGATTTTTACTATATTAGGGGCGATAAATCGAAATATGGATTCCGTTTTTTTTGTATCAGCTCTAGTTTTCTGGATATGGCACATTCCGAAATTTGTAGTTTTAATGTTTGGGATAATGAAGAATATGCTATTTAAAGGCATGTACATTGTTAATTAAACTTCTTCCTCAGTATATTTGTTGTTCTCACTGTATTATGCCTTATTTATGCATTACAAGTCGGTTCATTACCAGTTTTTAGTCAAATCAGAGAAAATAATCTTACCACCTCTTCATATTAAGTTAGGTCTAAAGCAATTCGTTAAGGCACTTGATTCTAATGGACCATGCTTTGCCTACATAGGAAGGAAGCTGCCCCAGATAAGTACGGAAAAACTTCAAGCTGGAATCTTTGATGGACCACAGTCAGACTTCTTACAAAGGATCCGGTTTTTGTGAGGTCAATGAATGAGGCAGAGAAAAAAGCTTGGCTTTCATTTGTGGACATTATGAAAAATTTTCTGGGAAATCACAAAAGTGAAAACTATGCTGAGCTGGTAAACCGTTTGCTGAATAACTTCCAATCACTTGGATGTAATATGAGCATCAAAGTCCACTATCTTCACAGCCAACTGGACCGTTTCCCTGAAAACTTAGGTGACACAAGTGAGGAGCAAGGTGAGAGATTTCACCAAGACATAAAAATCATGAATAACTGCTACCAAGGAAGATGGGACACTCATATGCTGGCAGATTTTTGCTGGAGTTTGAGCAGAGACTGTTTAAAAGTTCATTCCAGGAAATCACGCAAGCAAAGCTTTCGTTACGTCAAGTAAAGTTTTTTTTCTATTTGGTTAGTTTTTTCTCAAAACAAACTGTATATCTGTTTCATTGTACAAAGGGTTTTATTGTAGTTAAATGGCTTAAAATATACGTATTTTTTAATTGTGTGATTTTTATTTCAATTTAGTATATCCATATCAGCGTATGCGTAGTTTAATGCATAAAAGCTAGCATGGCATATGTTATCTTGAAAACTAGAGCTGATAGGGCAAAACTGAAGGTATATTCGGAATCAGCACCCCAAATATACCTAAAATCAGCTCTAAACACTTTGGCACCAAAAACACTGTAGGCCTGTGTTATAGCTACCTACTTAACAGTAACACTATTATAGTCCATTCTTTCACGGTTTTTGCTCTAAATTTTAAAGAACCGCTTGGATTGACATGAAATTTGGCATACGTATAGCTTACATGTCAAAGAAAAAAAGTGATAGTGTGCCGATGTGTGCTTTTGCCCTGGGGGTGACTTTCACCCCCTCTTGGGGGTGAAAAAATATATGTCCAAACTAAGTCTGGAAATGGGTAAAGTGACTAATTTTAAGTAACTTTTGTTCTATAGAGCTTTATCGCCAAGTCAACAGTTTTCGAGTTATTTGCAAGTGAATATATTCATTTTTCAACAAAATAACCACATTTTTAGACGGTTTTTCGCAAATAACTCAAAAAGTAAGTATTTTGTCGAAAAAAACGTTCCTAGTAAAAATATAGCCTATAACAAACTAAAAAAAATGGTGTACGCGTTAGGTCTCTGGATCTCGTAGAACCATAGTTATAGCCAATGAAAAATAGATTCATATTCACCAAATTTCAAATAGAATATTTCGACGTGAAATATCCAAAAAAATAAGCACTTTTTGGGGGAAAACCTATTATAACTTTTTTAAAGTGTTTAAAAAAAGCTTTATTTCTGTTTTTACAAAAAGTTTCTAGCATCAAATTTAAGCAAGTTACGCTAAAAATAAAGTCGGCCCCTTTTGTTTTTGCAAAAAAAATCGGGAAGATCACCCCCTAATTAGCAACTTAAATTAAATTAATCGTTACCGCTCCACAAATTATTTTACTTATTTTGTGTTTATATGATCTGTAAGTTTCATCAATGTAAGTGCTTATTTTTGAAAAAATTTGGTTTCAAAATAAAATTTTTAAAAATTTAAATTTTGAAAAATATGCTTTTTTTTCAAAATAACTTAAAAATTGTTAGAGATACTAAAAATCTTGAAAAACAAAAAAGTCAGATTTGCTTTTCTGAATATCATGTATTTTTTTTGTTTTTCTGTTAGACAAAAATTGATTAAGATTTGGAGATTTGGTGTTTCTAAATTTGCATACATTCGTGATCAGTGACTCGTTCAACCCCTTTTAACTACAGCCCTTTCAATAATAAAGACTTTGAACCGATGAAACTTACAGATCATATTAACAATATATACACGAGTCAAGAAACTTTTAAAGGCGTAACGTTTAAGTTCATTTAAGATACTAATTAGGGGGTGATTTTCTCGATTTTTTTACCAAAACCAAAAGGGATTAACTCTATTTTGAGCGTACCTTGTTTAATTTTGTTGCTAGAAATTTTTTTTATGAAACAAAAATGAAGCTTTCTTTAAACACTTTAAATAAGTTTTAATGAGTTTTCCCCGAAATGTGCTTCATTTTTGGTTATTTCACGTTAAAGTATTCCATTTGGAATTTGACGAATATGAACCTATTTTTCATTAGCTATAACTCTGCTTCTACTAGGTCTAGAGACGTGATATATACACAATTTTTTAAAAATTTTTACAGGCTATATTTTTGCTAAGAATGTTTTTTCGACAAAATACTTACTATTTGAATTATTTGCGAGAAACCGTCTAAAAGCGTGGTTATTTTGTTGAAAAAATGAACATATTCACTGCCAAATAACTCGAAAAGTATTGACTTCCATTTCCTGACTTTCTTTGGACGAATATTTTTTCACCCCCAAGAGGGGGTGAAAACCACCCCCAGGGCAAAAGCACATATCGGCACAATATCACTTTTTTTCTTTGACTTGTTAGCTATGTGTATGCCAAATTTCATGTCAATCCAAGCGGTTCTTTAAAATTTAGAGGTTTTGCAATGTTTTACCGTTAAAGAACGGACTATTACAGTGTTTTACATTTACAATGTTTACAACGTTGCTGGGGGTTAAGTTACACAATTGAAAAAAATATGTACATATTTCTTTACATGGTTTTTATATACGTTCGAATATAGGCCTGGATGCCGCGCACAAAAAAAAGTTGATTAAAGCAAGCTGAAAATTTGTTATTAGCTTAACGTGGTCTAGTCGGACACAATTTGATGTATGGGAACACTGGAACAGGGGAAGTTTTAATTGTGGAACAGGCTAAAAATTTGGAACGTCATACTACGAAAACGTCCAATGTATTTTGTCGGACCGAACTTCCAATTGATTTGTTACCCTTTCAATAAACTCTATTGCAAAAATAAGGCCGCTATTTATCACCAACATAATTCCTGTCATTTAACATATTCCACGTGTCGGACTTATTAAAATGCCCAGTTGGTGATAAATAATATTTATCACTGATATGAGACTGATATTATCAGTCTCATTTTTGCATGACAGTTTAATGAAAGGGTAACAAATCAATTGGAAGTTCTGTCCGACAAAATACATGGGACGTTTTCGTAGTACGACGTTCCAAATTTTTAACCTGTTCCATAATTAAAACTTCCCCTGTTCCAGTGCTCCTATACATCAAAGTATGTCCGACTAGACACAGTTAAGCTATTAACAAATTTTCAGCTTGCTATTCATCATCATCATCATCATGGCATTTACACTCCTAGCGGAGTGATTGCCGCCCTCTTTGGGCTCTTCCGATTCGTTTGTCGCGGTGAATCAATCCGCATTAACCTTTTGGTTTTACAATTGGTTGTATGTTGTGTGACTTGGCATCTTCTACAATTTTCCTCCATTCGTTCCTGTTTTTGCTTCTGGTTACCCATTCTCTGACTCCCATCTTCTTCAGGTCCTCCACTATCTGGTTCTTCCATCTAGTTTTGGGTCTTCCTCGTGGTCTGCCTGATACAGGTCTCCATTTGGAAATTTTCTTGATAACGGCTTGTGGATTTCTCCTTTCTATATGTCCCATCCATCTGAGTCTCTGTGCCTTGATAAATCTCACGATGTCTTCTCCTTTCAGAAGTTCTCTTACTTCGTGGATCATGAGTTTTCTCAATTCATTATTACCTAAGTTTAGTGGTCCTGCTATCCTCCGAATTATTTTCTTTTCTAGCATCCTCAATCTTTCTTCCTCTTTTTGTGTCAGACACATTACTTCAGCACCATATGTGATTACTGGTCTAATTGCTGCTTGGTAAATTTTCAGTTTTGTATTCTGAGTAAGCTTCTTATCTTTGAGGAAGTTACTGTATTTCCAATAGGTTCTGTTTCCTGCCTGGATTCTTTCATTAATTTCGATACTTCTATCATTAGTTCCATTAACTGAGACTCCAAGATATTTAAAATGGTCTTCCTTTTCAAATTCATATTAACCAATATTTAAGCTTAACATATTAACTGGGTTTTTTCAGCTTGCTATTAATCAACTTTTTTTGGTACGCGGGATCCAGGCCTAATATTTATTCGAACATTTTTGTTTAGGTTTTTGCCTTTACTAAATGTAATTTTTGTTGCAGAACACCAAAGTTCAGACCTTCTAGAAGACTGCCAAAAATTACTAGAAAGGTTTAAGTACCCCTGGGAAATGATGCCGTTAATGTATGCCATCCTCAAAGATGCGAGGGCGGATCTGGAAGAGGCATCACGGAGAATAGATGAAGGTTAGTATCGGTTTCTTTTTTCAAAGATATAGTAATAGTTAAAACAGGTTGACTGCCATGACTACCAAATTTAATATGGTACACAGTTAACTTACCATTTATGCTGCAGCAATTCTAGAGCGTGTTGATCCATGAGACCATGACAATAATTTTTATTTGTTAGTTTTTTAAGTTATACGGAGTACCAAATTTGGCACTCAATATTTCAGTTTATTTTCTAGACTTAGTACCATATATGGTACCTACTCAAATGACTCTTTTGACAATGCAGGGAAAACCAGGCTGACAGTCAACCTGTTAATAATATTTTAAAAATTTCTATGTAATATTTAATACTAAATCAGTTAATTTACAAGATATGTGTCATGTTATGTATCTAAGCTGCAGTCACTGAAGGTGGATATGAGGCATTACCTCTGATTTCGGTGAACCTCCATCGTTTTCATGAAAATTGGTGAGTGGTTAGAGGATACCTCAAGAAACAAAAGTGGCATGGCTCCAACTTGCGCTTTTACCCTGGCGATTATAATATAATATGTATTATACCATATAATAAATTTTGCTTAGAATTTGTCCTTCTATCGAGTTATGGGGCCATCTTCAATCAAATCATCCCCCGAGAAGGGTTGGCATCTACCTTTAGGGTAAAAGCGCAAGTTGGCACCACGCCACTTTTGTTTTATGAGGTACCCTCTAACTATTCACCAATTTTTATGAAAATCCTTGAACGTTAAACGAAATCGGAGGTGAAAACCTTCAATGATTGCACTACTACAAGTAAGATTAATTAGGTAAATGTAATAACAAAGCAATAGTCGTAGGCGTAGGTACTTTTGTACGCTTAGTTAAAAGTCTATTTGAACCGAACTTGAATATGTTATACATATGAATATGTATAACAAAGTTCATAGTGTATTAAATAATTAAAACCATTAACCATTACATTCATATCATAATGTCGTATTACTTAGAAGTTTTTGGATTTTTTGATTTTACTAAGTTGATGTTGACGGAAAATAAATTTGGAGTATATTATGCCCCGTGTCTTTATTACAATATTGGAAGAATAATAATTATAAATCGAGCGATTCTTAACATTGTAATTAGTACTATTATCGGTTTACAGTGTTCACCAACGCCTTCGGACTTCCGACTCCTAACTGCCATTTTTCTCTGTTTAACCATAGACCTGGAGGGATTTCTCATTCCTCTAGTTGTTTTTCAATTTTCTCCCTCCAGCCTCCAGCTCCTTCTCGGCCTTCCTCTTTTTCTTCTCCTTTGCGGTGCCTACGCCAAAATGTGTTTAGCCATCCTGTCATGTGGCATTCTCTGTACATGGCCGTACCATGTCATCAACTATTGTATGTGTGACTCCCATCATTTATTTTCTCGTATTCTCTCATTTGATATCCGATCTCTTCTTGATTTGCCTGCTGCTTTTCTCCAGCAGTCCTTTTCTGTACTAGTAACACTTTCTCTGTTCTTTGTTTCAGTGGCCAAACTTCACTGCCATATGTGATTACACTTTTAAGTGTGGTATTGTATATGAGCTGTTTGTTCGCTTTAGATATTGCTTGGTCCTACAGAATGCCGTTCATCATGGATATGTGTTTTCTACCCTGTATGTTTCTGTCTTTTATAGCATCATCGAGTGTCAAATCTATATTATGGCAAGTTATCTTTATGCCAAGGTACTTGTATTCACCACAGAGGATAATTTCTACCCCATCGTCAAATTTTAAATCCAATGGTGCAAAAATTCATTATTAATTTATTATAAATAGTCCAGGAACCGAAGCTTTTCACCTCGCAATTTTTACAGAATGGATCGATTTGCTTGAAAATTTGAGAATAAGGAGTGGATAGTCCAAGGATCAAAATCTATATGATGCCAAAAGGCGCTTTTACCATGAGGGTGTTTGCCACCCCATCTCGGGGGTGGAAATTTTTTATTATATTTTTGACCGCAAAAGTTGATACAAAAATTCATTTTAAGCAAAAAATGTTCTATACATTTTTTTGATAAAATTAATAGTTTTCGGTTTATTCGCTATCGAAAGGGTTAGTTTTATATAAAAAAATCAATGTTTTTCGATATACCCATTTACGATTCACTCAATTTTTGTCGTAGAAAAATTTTTTCAGACCAAGTTCTTGGGAATTAAGTAACCTACAATTTCATATTTAAACATGTTTTCGTATCTCTGATGTTAATCTTTCTATTTTGAAGAAAATGGCATTTTTACCAAACTACAAAAATTCGTTATTCACTTTTAACTCCAGTTTTTTAAAAACTTATCATTCTAATCCAGTCAAACTTCTGTAATCTATTAATAATACATAAATAAAGAAAAATGAATAAGGCCAATGATAAAAGCACCGCTAATTTACATTATTATGCTTCAAAATGGATTTCTCCCTTTTTTTTTTTTTTAAATTTTGATTTTTTAACCGTAACTTTTTTATTTTTTACTTTAAAAATTTTAATAAAAAAGAATTTTGTAGGTTATTACAAGATCTATAAGTCTGTTAATATTAAATCTTTTTAGAATGCTCAGTCGCAAAAAGAGGTGACTTTGAAAGGGTTGGTAAAGGTGGTTTTTGCATGTTATTACAAGTTTTAATTGTCAATAGCTTACTCAATTTTTGCCGTAGAAAAAATTTTTGCAAATCAGATTCTTGGGAATTAAATAAGCTACTTTCATATTTAAACATTTTTTCGTATCTCTGATTCTAATCTTTCTATTCTGAAGAAAAGGTCATTTTTTCCAAACTACGAAAATTCGTTATTCGCTTTTAACTCCATTTTTTTTTAAACTAATCATTCTAAGCCGGTCAAACTTCTAGAACTATTATTAATACATAAATAAAGAAGACCAAATAAAGTCAATGTCAAATTTTAATTAGGGTGGTGATTAGGGGGTTGCTTCCGATCACTTTTTCGCTGAAAAAAAAGGGACTGAGATTCTTTTCATTATAAGTCACTTAATTTTTGAGCTAGAGACTTTTTTTATTTCTGGAGATATATATTTTTAAATACTATAAATCAGTTTGAACAAGTTATCCTCGAAAAATGCATAGTTTTCCTGTCTTTTGACTTTGAAACTACAATATTTAGCATTTGACGAAGAAGAGCTAAGATATAATAACATATAGCTCGATTGCTATTGGTCTTATAGAAAATTAAAAAAAAACAGTTTTGTTTATTTTTTCAAAAGGTACACTTTTGCCAAGTAAAGTTGTTTTGATAAAACGAAAACTTTTGAAGTTATTAGCAGAAAATTTATTAAAAACATTGACTTTTTCGATATAAAACTAACACTTTCGATAGGGAATAAATCGAAAACATTTAATTTTATCAAAAAAATGTGTAGAACGTTTTTTGCTTAGAATGAATGTTTTTACCAACTTTTGTGGTCAAAATATAATAAAAAATTTCCACCCCCATGGTAAAATCGCCTTTCCGCATCATATAGATTTTGATCCTTGGACTATCCACTACCTATTCTCAAATTTTCAAGCAAATTGATCCATTCTGTAAAAATTGCTAGGTTTTGTCCTATTTTAAGCTTCATTACTTGAACTAAAAAATTAGTACATTTAGTCCAGTGTACCACGATAACAATATGTTAACTTCCGATTTTTATCAACGGACCTCGGTTTTGCGGAAAATTTGTGCCGAATTAAAATAATGCGAAGTGTGCTTTTCCCTAGGGTTGCAGGGGGAGGTTGAAGGTTCTCTTGTAGTCCATGTGGTGAGAACCACTCGTCTGAAAAAATTTCTGCTTCGGTTTCTTTGTGGATTCCTATTCAAAAATGTCCCCTTTAAACAAATCTGAAGGGTGCCGGGCAAAATTTTTTTTGCAGAAATTATTTAAACAGTTCTTTTAAACAAATGTAAAAGATCACCTTTTTTTGAAAAAAATATTTGTTAAGGTTTTTTGGGTCATTCTAAACAAAAAAGTTAATATCTTATGAGTTTTCTCAAAAATTGATAGTGTTCGAGTTATAGGCGATTTAAAAACTGAAAAATGCGAAAATACGCATTTTCAAGGCTTAAAAACTCATATTTGAATTAGTTTGAGGTTACCAAGTACTTGGGTTGTAGTTTAAACATTCATATTCAAGATTCTGCAGACTGATCGGGTCTACTTAAATTTACACCGTTGTTATTTTAATTTTTAATTATGCGTGTCCATCCAATGTTTTTGCCCTATTTTCAAAAATCTCCTATTTTCCTCCGAGAAATATATTTTTTAGATTCTTTGGGACATTCTAAATAAAATAGGTTTCTTGTCATTTTTCTTAAAAGTTAATAGTTTTAAAGTTATAAGCGATTTAAAACCCAAAAATGCGCGTTTTCGCATTTTTCGAATTTTAAATCGCTTATAACTTTAAAACTATTAATTTTTTCGAAAAATAACAAAAAACGTATTTTATTTAGAATGTCACAAATAATCTAAAAAATATATTTTTCACTGGCGAAAAAATCGGATGGACACGCATAATTAACAATTAAAAAATGGCGGTCTAAATTAAGGTTAGACCCGATAACTCTTCATAATCTGGCAAATGAATATTCAAACCACAATTTAAATACTTGGCAACCTCAAAAATACTAATTTAAATATGAGTTTTTAAGTCTTGAAAATGCGTATTTTCGCATTTTTCAGATTTTAAATCGCGTATAAGTCGAAAACTATCAATTTTTGACAAAAATTACAAGATATCTTTCTTGTTTAGAATGACCCAAAAAACGTAAAAAATATGTTTTTTACGTTTACGACCCAGAGCAAAAAAAAGTAATCTTTTGTATTTGTTTAAAAAAATTGTTTAAACAATTTCTGCCCAAAAATTCCGCCTAATACCCTTCAAATTTGTTCAAAGGGGACATTTTTGAATAGAAATCCACAAAGAAACCGAATCAGAATTTTTTCAGACGGGAGCGGTCTCACCACATGGACTATTGGTTCCTCTACCATTTTTGACTCTGGTAACAGTTCCTTTTTATCGTTGTAATTCTTTTAACTGTGTCCGTCACAACGGTTTCTCTCGTAACTAGTCGTAACTATTTGATTTAAAATTCTGTTTCTGCGGAATACCAGGAGATCTTCAACATTAACCTCTCCATTGCTTTCTGTGCCACTTTACTGTTATTCAATGATTCTAGTTATATCGATTCAGTTGCGATCAACCGTTCAAGATATGAGGTAGCTGAACCTCAGGACGTGTCCAGCTCATGTGAGAGTCAAATGGTTCCCGGTGCTTAATCATGTATTATTTATAACATCCCTGCTATTTAAAACAAGTTTTATCAATGTTTTCATGACTGTATCATTTTAAAGGGTCTTTACCCATAAATTTTCAATTTTGGCGGCTTAGCATGGCTTGAACATCCTTTTCATCACTGATGATGATCTGTATTAAGATCGAAAACGTTCTACATATGTGATTTGGCTCCTTTAAGGGAATTTTAATAAATTATAGATATACTTTTTATAAAGAATTTTAATTAATTTTTTACATACCAATAATTGATCCTCCTCCTCTTCAGTCGTTTCCTCATTGCTGAGTGTCGTGATTCCCTATAATAGAAACTATCTCTTTCCATCGGCTTCTGTCCTGAGCTTCCCTCATGGAATCAGTGAATGTTTTTTTACTGGCTTTCTGTATTTGATCCGTCCATCGAGTAGGTGAGCGACCTCTACTTCTGCGCCCTTCAACGTTTCCCGAAATTATAAGTCTCTCAAGATTATCATCACTTCTTCTTGCAATATGGCCGAAAAAGTTTAAGACGGTGGAGAGGGAAATAGAGGAAAGTCGAGTCTGAATATTAAGCTCTTGGAGGATTGAGTGATTTGTTCTGTGTTCCGTCCATGAGATCCGAAGCATTTTTTTCCAGCACCACATTTCAAAGGCGTCAATCCTTTTTCTGTCGTCCGATTTCATTCTCCATGTTTCGGATCCGTAATTAAATATGGGAAAAATTAAGGCACGTACTAATCTTATTTTGGTGTTCTTCGACAAGGCGATCTTTCCAGATTTTTGATAATCGACTCATAGCGTTTTTGGCCATGCCTATTCTCCTACGTATTTCTGTTTCACAAGATCCTGTATTACTGATGTAGGATCCTAGATAATTGAACTCGTTAACCACTTCAAACTGGTCTAAGGCTCCTGTTGTCTGAAGTGAATTTGAATAATCTACTATCATAATTTTTGTTTTTTGTTTATTGATCTTGAGACCACATGTTTATTGCTTTCGGCTTCCACTAGCTGCAGCAGGCTGGACATTTCTTCTTCGGATGCAGTTATTAATGTTGTATCATCTGCATATCTGAGATTTGAGATCTTCTTTCCTGCGATAGATATACCGCCATTCCATTTGTCGAGTGCTTTTCTCATTATATATCCCCCATAGAAATAAAGATTTGGAGATAGAATACATCCTTGTCGGACTCCTCTGCCTATTTTAAAAGGAATTGATCCACCAAAGACATAAAATTTAAATCTGATTTATTATTATATTATTATCCCTGTATATCAAATAATGTTGCTTCGTTTCGTTGTAATAATTGCTTCGTTTTATTTATTTTATTTGAATGGTCATATCGACTTTTAACTGAGTATTTAATATTAAATAGTGTTAGTACGTTAATTGAGAGAATATAATTTATTTATTATCTAACAACTAACTCATTCAATAACAGTTTATATTCTAAACTAATTATTTAAAATTATTCTTAAAATTTTTAAAAGCCGTCATTTGTATTTGTGATATATGTACTTGTAAACATAAATGTAAAATCTGTTTTTGCAACGGGCGGGGGACGATTGGCCCAATGGCACCTACTATAATACCTATGTAATATGTCTGGATACAAGAAAATTGGAATATCTCGGACATATTACACGTTGAGAGAGATACAGCTTGCTCCAATTGATTATGCAGGGAAAGATTCAAGGAAAGAGAAGCATAGGGAGACGCAGAATATCGTTGCTGCGCAACCTGAGAGAGTGGTACGGATGTACATCAAATGTACTTTTCAGAGCAGCCGTTTTTAAAATACGAATAGCTATGATGATTGCCGACCTCCGTCGCGGAGATGGCACTTAAAGAAGAAGAGGATGTCTGGATAAAGTCTCCTTGAAGCTATGGGCACGATTGCGCCGGTGTACGGCCCCTTTCTTGATCTCAATTTTATTGTCAATGTAGTAGATCCTTCTTTCACTTTAACTGATTGTGATTGACGCCAATAGAGGCTCGCTATTGTTCGAATGTCTCTAGAGTCGATTCTGATCGTATGGAGTTCCTATTTTAACTATATTTTCGTGCTTTACATTATCGAATGCTTTTGCGTAGTCTATAAAGCATGTAGGTACTCGTCTTTATTCATATCTCTGCAGCGCTGGATAGCAATTTAAATAAATACATATTTTGGTCTCAATTTTAATTTAACCATACCTTAGGTATTCCACGTTTACATTCCTCAAATATGTACATTTTAGCCCATATTTTTATACTTATTATCGATTTTCACCTCGTGTACAGCATTTTAGCAAGATTTTTTGTTTATAATATAATCAATAATGTATCAGAGCTTCCTCTATATAAAAATGAAAAAAAAAACAGTATATTATAATCCCATAACATAAAGAACCACAACGCTACAGCAAAGAAGCACCAGGGGAAACCCATAAATATTTTCAAAACTATGGACTACACTTTAATATTTAATATTACTTCATTACGTCGTAACAACGTTATAATGGCACACATCTGTTGTAGAGTATCATACCTACCTACTATAAGATAATACCTTTCGACAGGACAGTCGAGTTAATAACTGTTTGGCCCGTGGTTCACTCTGCCCATAATTCATACGCATCAAGATAAAATTTAAGATAATGATAAGCAATCAAACCATAATAATCGCCACATAATTTTCCGTGTGAACGATCTGAATATTAACTATCCCTTTCATGTATTAAGGCCTGTATGAACGCCGACCCATCATTATAATATTTTGATAATAGAACAATGTATTTTAAACATTTTGACAAAAATACTATGATTAATCCATGCAATCTTTGTAATATCTACTCTAATTGTTTTTATCAAGCGCTGGAAGACCTTTTTAAGAAGTTGAAAAAAGGAAAACCTGGAATACAAGTGTGATTAAAATATTGACGAATACAGGAAAATCGTGGCAGGAAGCCAAATAATTAGCTAGGGACAGAAAAAAGTGGCGTAAGTTCGCAGTGAATAACGAGTAAAGAAGACACCTCGACACATTCCGGTATAAGAGGATTATCGATTATGTATTTATGTATGGGGCTTCTCAGAGGCTTTTTTCAGTGGGTCACAGTTTTTCGATTTCTTTCTGTTGGAAGCACCAGAAAAAAGGTACGTCGGTGATTATACTCATTTATGTCGTTTAACAGTGGCTTGTGAATTTTACCAATATAAGTTAAAGGTGAGTTTAGTTCTAGCAGCCGTAGAGGTAACATCGTTTAACAGTGGCTTGTGAATTTTACCAATATAAGTTAAAAGTTAAACAGTTTTTATTGTAAACACAACTGTAAGTAGAAAAACTTAATTTTTAAAAAAGAAATACAATTTACATTTCAACGTTCTACTCAATCGAAACCAGAATATTGCCTTAGAACAGTTGAATAGTTTTTACTATAAACACACCTGTAAGGAGAAAAACCCAATTTTTAAACAAGAAATACAATCTACATTTCAGCGATCTACTTAATTGAAACTTGAGTATTGCCTTAGACAAAAACTTAAGTAATTAGTGGTACCTTTAATAGTACGGTTAATATTACTATAATGGATTTAAATTGTCAGGCATGCCATAAAATTATAACACCGACAGATGGTAGCAAACTGGAATGTTCTGGATGCAAAACAACATGGCACGGTGTTTGTGCTCAACCTCAACCCTTAAATTTTTCACCTGCAACCTTGTTGACATGGAAGTGTCAAAATTGTACCACAGAAGCAGATGCTAGCACAATGCACTTCAACGCAATTATGGCTCAGCTTGCTAATTTAAGTAACGCTATCGCAACATGTAACACTCGAATGTCTGACTTACATAATTTAGTAAATTCTCAGTCGACAAAAATTGACGCTTGCATCTCGGAAATAGCGGTTCTAAGAAGAGAAAACGAACAGCTAAAAATTAAAATCCAGAAAATAGAATCCTCTCCTCCCGAAAATATCCTTATAGAGCTGGCTGATAGAAAACAAAGGGAAAAAAATGTTTTGCTCATGGGTGTTCCAGAAAATACAGAATCCGATGAAGTTAATGCACAACAAATATTAAATCAGGTAGCTCCTAACTTACAAATAGCTTCGCATCGCCGGCTTGGCTTTCCTCGCCAAGATATGAAACCAAGGCCGCTGAAAGTTACTATGATGTCCAGTGAAGATGCCCTTTTTGTTCTTAAAAATAAATCTAAACTGAATCAAAACTCAAACTCAAACATATACATAAAACAAGATCTGACACCTTGCCAGTCAAAATATCTAGCTGAATTACGAACAGAGCTACAAAGTCGTATAGATAATGGGGAGAAAAATTTAACGATTAGATACATAAACAAAATACCTAGAATTACTACAAGAGGAACAACCAAACGTGATAGAGAGGAACAGGAATCACCTAGACGTGAAAAGGGACTCAAGACTTCAAAGCCTGCTTTATGTGGGGCAAACTCATCTCTACCTGAATAGCAATCATTCAAAATAGTATTTTGGAACTGTCAAGGATTTGCCAATCTGGATGAATTTGTTAGAGATTACGATGATTTTTCGGTTTTATGTCTTACTGAAACATGGCTACTTAATGAGTGTAATAATTTGTCAATTGTTTTGTCATCCTATAATGTTATAAGTAGTCCTGCTTCGAAAGAGAAATCCGTGGGCAGAGCAAGCGGTGGTATCTACATATTTTATAAAAATGTATACAACTGTGTAATTTTAGAAAAAACACCGTGGTGGCTATTTTGCAGACTGGTTTCTCCTTCGGAAGAGTCTATTATTATTTGCACAGTATATTTTAAACCGTCCTTAGATATTGTGTATATTCTAGAACTTTTTCAAGTATCTCTGTCGGAAATTCTAGAAAACCATTTCGATGTTCCGCTTCTAATTGGCGGTGACTTTAACAGTAGAATATCAGATATTGGAGAAGTTCCGCCAGAGATGCTGGAGGGCACAAATCTATCGGAGTATCGTCTAAGCAATGACATGGTTTTAAATACTAAGGGGCGCCATATTATTGACTTCATGAACACCAACTCTTTCTGTCTACTTAATGGGAGGACTGAGTCTGATACACCGGCACAATTTACTCACATTAGCAAAGCTGGAAATAGTGTAATTGACTTAGCATTTATCCAGAACAGTGCAATACCTATTATCCAAGATTTATGTGTAATGAACCATAACAGCCCTTCTGACCACTTTGGTATACTGGTAACTTGCGTTTCCGACTTTTTTCGAGAAAGTCGTTTCAAAAAAGCACTTCCTATACAAAAAAAAACTATATATCAATGGAATACTGACCTTGCCTTTTTCTATAAAATTTCTATGCAACATTCGAATAAAACGTCTCTTTCTATAAATATTGATGCACAGGAACTATACAATAATCTAATGTCAGCAATTAAAGAAACTGCTTCGCAATTACAACTTTGTAAAGAAAAATCTTTCCCGTCGTGTATCAGGCAAAGTCCTCCATGGTTTGATCATGAATGTACCTCAGCTAAAAACAACATGAAACAAAGCCTCAAAACAGCTAAATCAAATAACTTCCGCGACCCCTATAAAACAAATTTTTTGACATCAAAAAAAGCCTATAGACAAATAATTAAAAAGAAAAAACATATATATTTTCATAACCTGTATTCTCAACTTGCAAACAGCAGGGACTCCAAAACATTCTGGTCAGTGATTAGGAAATTTCGGAAAAATCACAATACTTCTTTTATCGATGTAGACGTATGGGAGCAATTTTATTCGAATATATATCCCCCAAAACTATATCATAATGCCCGTTTTTTTGATGCAAGACATCCAATTTTTGACGCTATTATAACCAGTGACGAAATATATAGAGTCCTAAATAACTGTCCCAATCGTAAAGCACCTGGAACTGACCATATTTCTTATGAATTCTTTAAAAATCTTCCAAATAATTGGATACTGTATTTAACGGGCATGTTTAATAGAATACTGGAAACAACCATTACGCCGCATAACTGGAGTGAAGTCATTTTTACTATGATATTTAAAAAGGGCAACAGAGATGATCCAGCAAACTATAGAGGTATTGCCTTACTTAATTGTGTTGAAAAAATATTTACTAATATTTTGTTAAACAGACTCAGAGATTGGGTTGAAGTAAATAATGTTCTTCCCGAATGTCAGTCGGGTTTCAGGGGATCAAGGGGTTGCATTGATAATGTATTCACCCTCACTTCTGCTGTACAACTGCAACTACGACTGAAAAAACGCAAAGTGTACGCTGCCTTTGTAGATTATAAGCGGGCTTTTGACTCCATTATCCATCATTTGCTGTGGCAAAAGCTATTTGGCCTTGGGGTGAGTTCTAAAATAATAGCCATTTTGAAAAACATTTATGATAATGCTAGGATGTACATCAAAACTCCAAACGGCTACACAAGACCATTTGATATTTCAACAGGAGTCTTACAGGGTGAACCTTTGAGTCCACTATTATTTAGTTTATTTATTGCGGATATAGAACAGTTTTTTATTAGTCAAGGATCACAAGGTATCTCCATTGATAGCCAAAATCAAATAATAATGCTATTGTATGCTGATGATTTGGTCATTCTTTGTGACTCGGAAGTTGAACTCGGTAAAAATTTAAGTTATCTAGAAAAATACAGTGACAAAAACCAGCTAACTGTAAATGTTGGCAAAACCAAAATTCTTCCATTTGCCCGAAGCGGTCAAATTGGCAATAAAGGCGTTAAGTTCCTATATAAGAATGAAAAAATAGAAGTTGTTAACAAATTTGTATATCTTGGAGTCACCCTAACCACAACATCACTTTTTAAAGCAATGGCCGATACAACAGTGGAAAGAGCAAAACACGCAATTGGTAACGTGATAGGTTTAATGGCTAAAACCAAAATGAATTCTTGGACATCTCGTGTGCAACTTTTCGATTCGCTAGTTCAAAGCCTTGTTATGAACTGTGTGCCCGTTTGGGGAATGAGATATGCTGACCAGTTAGAAAGAATACAAATAACTTTCTTTAAAAAACTTTTACATCCCAGTATCAATACACCTGATTATGCTGTTAGGTTGGAGACAGGAAGAGTAAAAATTTCTTTTACTATTTTCAAGCTAACTTTAAAGCTACATAAACAAAATACCTAGAATTACTACAAGAGGAACAACCAAACGTGATAGAGAGGAACAGGAATCACCTAGACGTGAAAAGGGACTCAAGACCTCAAAGCCTGCTTTATGTGGGGCAAACTCATCTGTACCTGAATAGCAATCATTCAAAATAGTATTTTGGAACTGTCAAGGATTTGCCAATCTGGATGAATTTGTTAGAGATTACGATGATTTTTCGGTTTTATGTCTTACTGAAACATGGCTACTTAATGAGTGTAATAATTTGTCAATTGTTTTGTCATCCTATAATGTTATAAGTAGTCCTGCTTCGAAAGAGAAATCCGTGGGCAGAGCAAGCGGTGGTATCTACATATTTTATAAAAATGTATACAACTGTGTAATTTTAGAAAAAACACCGTGGTGGCTATTTTGCAGACTGGTTTCTCCTTCGGAAGAGTCTATTATTATTTGCACAGTATATTTTAAACCGTCCTTAGATATTGTGTATATTCTAGAACTTTTTCAAGTATCTCTGTCGGAAATTCTAGAAAACCATTTCGATGTTCCGCTTCTAATTGGCGGTGACTTTAACAGTAGAATATCAGATATTGGAGAAGTTCCGCCAGAGATGCTGGAGGGCACAAATCTATCGGAGTATCGTCTAAGCAATGACATGGTTTTAAATACTAAGGGGCGCCATATTATTGACTTCATGAACACCAACTCTTTCTGTCTACTTAATGGGAGGACTGAGTCTGATACACCGGCACAATTTACTCACATTAGCAAAGCTGGAAATAGTGTAATTGACTTAGCATTTATCCAGAACAGTGCAATACCTATTATCCAAGATTTATGTGTAATGAACCATAACAGCCCTTCTGACCACTTTGGTATACTGGTAACTTGCGTTTCCGACTTTTTTCGAGAAAGTCGTTTCAAAAAAGCACTTCCTATACAAAAAAAAACTATATATCAATGGAATACTGACCTTGCCTTTTTCTATAAAATTTCTATGCAACATTCGAATAAAACGTCTCTTTCTATAAATATTGATGCACAGGAACTATACAATAATCTAATGTCAGCAATTAAAGAAACTGCTTCGCAATTACAACTTTGTAAAGAAAAATCTTTCCCGTCGTGTATCAGGCAAAGTCCTCCATGGTTTGATCATGAATGTACCTCAGCTAAAAACAACATGAAACAAAGCCTCAAAACAGCTAAATCAAATAACTTCCGCGACCCCTATAAAACAAATTTTTTGACATCAAAAAAAGCCTATAGACAAATAATTAAAAAGAAAAAACATATATATTTTCATAACCTGTATTCTCAACTTGCAAACAGCAGGGACTCCAAAACATTCTGGTCAGTGATTAGGAAATTTCGGAAAAATCACAATACTTCTTTTATCGATGTAGACGTATGGGAGCAATTTTATTCGAATATATATCCCCCAAAACTATATCATAATGCCCGTTTTTTTGATGCAAGACATCCAATTTTTGACGCTATTATAACCAGTGACGAAATATATAGAGTCCTAAATAACTGTCCCAATCGTAAAGCACCTGGAACTGACCATATTTCTTATGAATTCTTTAAAAATCTTCCAAATAATTGGATACTGTATTTAACGGGCATGTTTAATAGAATACTGGAAACAACCATTACGCCGCATAACTGGAGTGAAGTCATTTTTACTATGATATTTAAAAAGGGCAACAGAGATGATCCAGCAAACTATAGAGGTATTGCCTTACTTAATTGTGTTGAAAAAATATTTACTAATATTTTGTTAAACAGACTCAGAGATTGGGTTGAAGTAAATAATGTTCTTCCCGAATGTCAGTCGGGTTTCAGGGGATCAAGGGGTTGCATTGATAATGTATTCACCCTCACTTCTGCTGTACAACTGCAACTACGACTGAAAAAACGCAAAGTGTACGCTGCCTTTGTAGATTATAAGCGGGCTTTTGACTCCATTATCCATCATTTGCTGTGGCAAAAGCTATTTGGCCTTGGGGTGAGTTCTAAAATAATAGCCATTTTGAAAAACATTTATGATAATGCTAGGATGTACATCAAAACTCCAAACGGCTACACAAGACCATTTGATATTTCAACAGGAGTCTTACAGGGTGAACCTTTGAGTCCACTATTATTTAGTTTATTTATTGCGGATATAGAACAGTTTTTTATTAGTCAAGGATCACAAGGTATCTCCATTGATAGCCAAAATCAAATAATAATGCTATTGTATGCTGATGATTTGGTCATTCTTTGTGACTCGGAAGTTGAACTCGGTAAAAATTTAAGTTATCTAGAAAAATACAGTGACAAAAACCAGCTAACTGTAAATGTTGGCAAAACCAAAATTCTTCCATTTGCCCGAAGCGGTCAAATTGGCAATAAAGGCGTTAAGTTCCTATATAAGAATGAAAAAATAGAAGTTGTTAACAAATTTGTATATCTTGGAGTCACCCTAACCACAACATCACTTTTTAAAGCAATGGCCGATACAACAGTGGAAAGAGCAAAACACGCAATTGGTAACGTGATAGGTTTAATGGCTAAAACCAAAATGAATTCTTGGACATCTCGTGTGCAACTTTTCGATTCGCTAGTTCAAAGCCTTGTTATGAACTGTGTGCCCGTTTGGGGAATGAGATATGCTGACCAGTTAGAAAGAATACAAATAACTTTCTTTAAAAAACTTTTACATCCCAGTATCAATACACCTGATTATGCTGTTAGGTTGGAGACAGGAAGAGTAAAAATTTCTTTTACTATTTTCAAGCTAACTTTAAATTGGCTTATCAAGCTATCGCAAATGCATGATTTAAGACTTCCTCTTATTTGTTTTCTGCGTCAGCTTCAAATTTCTTCAGCAAATAATTCAATAAATACGAACAGATACAACTGGGTTTCACAGTTTAAGCAATATTTTCAAATATTAGATTATGAATTTTCTTGGGATGAAAACATCTCTGATTGGCTATTAAAAAACAAGAAAAGCATGTTAAAAAAGTATATGGATATGCTTCATCAAGAAGACATTCAAGCAGTCTCCATGTCAACATTCTCAACTATTTACAAACATTTATCCGTAGATACCTCAGTACAGAAATATCTGGAATTTCAAATTCCCATAAAATACATTCGTGCCATGGCGCAACTTCGAACATCTAATCGCCATGTGTTAAAATTTACCTATAATGGTATAACATATCATATACGACCATCTGAAATCTGTACTATTTGTAACACAAACAAGTTGGAAACTCTTGAACATTTACTGTTTGAATGTCCCATTTACAGTTCAATGAAACCGGTTAATATGGCCCCCCTTAATAATTGCACCGACCTTATTGGTTGTCTTAATAATGTAACTATAATATCTCTGAAAGCAATTTCAATATATATTTGGAATATCATAAAACTTAGATCTTTTGTTTTAAATGAATAGGCTTCAGTTTCTCCTTCATTGGTGTTTATTTAAGAAAACAAGTCTCCATTTCAGTTAGTAATAGCGATTAACTTTTGTTTAAATTTGTTAATAGTTACTTATGTTCTAGACTAGTTGTTAGTTATATTCTGTACTTCAGTTTCTCCTTCATTGGTGTTTATTAAAAAAACCAAGTTCTCCATTTCAGTTAGTGATAGCGCTTAACTTTTGTTTAAATTTGTTAATAGTTATTTATGTTCTAGACTAGTTGTTAGTTATATTCTGTACTTACTAAACTCATTGTTATAAAACAGTAGTTTTTAAAAACAATAAATGTCTATCTATCTATCTATCTATCTACTCATTTATAACATTTATTCTAGTGGTTGATAGATGGAGCTATAATAAACAAATGATTTACGTATTATCTATACGACTATAATCTGTACAATTTATAGACTATACAAATCAAAGAACAAACTTTTTTATAAACGCAATAAACACGATTGATTTGATTTTTTACCAAATTGCAATCAAATTATCTTATATATAAAAATCTATTGCTGTGCGTTAGTCTCGCTAAAACTCGAGAATGTGTGGACCGATTTGGCTAATTTTGATATTGAATTATTTGTGGAAGTTCAGGGAAGGTTTATACGGTTTTATATTGTCATTTTAGTAGCCACCAAAATTTTTACAGCTATATGTATAAAATGCTCTTTTTACAGTGTTTGTTGCCATACTCCTCCGAAACGACTTGACCGATTTTTATGAAAGTTTGCAAGTGTATTCGACCGGACCGGTAGTAGGTTGTTATCTATATTTCATACCCGTGCGTCTTAAGGGGGCTTGCCACCCTTATATTTATTTCTATTTTTTCAGAGAAACTCTTTTTTTTTAATTTCATATGATGTGGAACGTAAAGATACATACAACCCTAAATTTTCACTTTTCCAGCACTAACCGTTATTTTTTAATGGCCATTTAAATATTTTACATCTATATAAACAAAAGAAAGTCGTGACAGTTACCAACACATAACTCGAGAACGACTGAATAGATTTTTATGAAATTTTCCACGTATATTTGACCGGACCGAGAATAGGTTGCTATGTATTTTTCATATCCGTACGTCGTAACGGGGGCTGCCCCCCTAAAATATTTTTTTATTTTTTTGGTCAAACTGTTTTTTCTTAATTTTATGTGATGTGGAAGGCAAAGGTAAATACAACCCTAAATTTTCATTTTTCTATCTTCGACCGTTATTTTTTAATAGCCATCTAAAATTTTGCATCTTATATATAAAAATCTATTGCTGTGCGTTAGTCTCGCTAAAACTCGAGAATGTGTGGACCGATTTGGCTAATTTTGATGTTGAATTATTTGTGGAAGTTCAGGGAAGGTTTATACGATTTTATATTGTCATTTTAGTAGCCACCAAAATTTTACAGCTATATGTATAAAATGCTCTTTTTACAGTGTTTGTTGCCATACTCCTCCGAAACGACTTGACCGATTTTTATGAAAGTGTGCAAGTGTATTCGACTGGACCGGTAGTAGGTTGTTATCTATATTTCATACCCGTGCGTCTTAAGGGGGCTTGCCACCCTTATATTTATTTCTATTTTTTCAGAGAAACTTTTTTTTTTTTAATTTCATATGATGTGGAACGTAAAGATACATACAACCCTAAATTTTCACTTTTCCAGCACTAACCGTTATTTTTTAATGGCAATTTAAATATTTTACATCTATATAAACAAAAGAAAGTCGTGACAGTTACCAACACATAACTCGAGAACGACTGAATAGATTTTTATGAAATTTTCCACGTATATTTGACCGGACCGAGAATAGGTTGTTATGTATTTTTCATATCCGTACGTCGTAACGGGGGCTGCCCCCCTAAAATATTTTTTTATTTTTTTTGGTCAAACTGTTTTTTCTTAATTTTATGTGATGTGGAAGGCAAAGGTAAATACAACCCTAAATTTTCACTTTTCTATCTTCGACCGTTATTTTTTAATAGCCATCTAAAATTTTGCATCTTATATATAAAAATCTATTGCTGTGCGTTAGTCTCGCTAAAACTCGAGAATGTGTGGACCGATTTGGCTAATTTTGATGTTGAATTATTTGTGGAAGTTCAGGGAAGGTTTATACGGTTTTATATTGTCATTTTAGTAGCCACCAAAATTTTTACAGCTATATGTATAAAATGCTCTTTTTACAGTGTTTGTTGCCATACTCCTCCGAAACGACTTGACCGATTTTTATGAAAGTTTGCAAGTGTATTCGACCGGACCGGTAGTAGGTTGTTATCTGTATTTCATACCCGTGCGTCTTAAGGGGGCTTGCCACCCTTATATTTATTTCTATTTTTTCAGAGAAACTCTTTTTTTTTTAATTTCATATGATGTGGAATGTAAAGATACATACAACCCTAAATTTTCACTTTTCCAGCACTAACCGTTATTTTTAATGGCAATTTAAATATTTTACATCTATATAAACAAAAGAAAGTCGTGACAGTTACCAACACATAACTCGAGAACGACTGAATAGATTTTTATGAAATTTTCCACGTATATTTGACCGGACCGAGAATAGGTTGTTATGTATTTTTCATATCCGTACGTCGTAACGGGGGCTGCCCCCCTAAAATATTTTTTTATTTTTTTTGGTCAAACTGTTTTTTCTTAATTTTATGTGATGTGGAAGGCAAAGGTAAATACAACCCTAAATTTTCACTTTTCTATCTTCGACCGTTATTTTTTAATAGCCATCTAAAATTTTGCATCTTATATATAAAAATCTATTGCTGTGCGTTAGTCTCGCTAAAACTCGAGAATGTGTGGACCGATTTGGCTAATTTTGATGTTGAATTATTTGTGGAAGTTCAGGGAAGGTTTATACGGTTTTATATTGTCATTTTAGTAGCCACCAAAATTTTTACAGCTATATGTATAAAATGCTCTTTTTACAGTGTTTGTTGCCATACTCCTCCGAAACGACTTGACCGATTTTTATGAAAGTTTGCAAGTGTATTCGACCGGACCGGTAGTAGGTTGTTATCTGTATTTCATACCCGTGCGTCTTAAGGGGGCTTGCCACCCTTATATTTATTTCTATTTTTTCAGAGAAACTCTTTTTTTTTTAATTTCATATGATGTGGAATGTAAAGATACATACAACCCTAAATTTTCACTTTTCCAGCACTAACCGTTATTTTTAATGGCAATTTAAATATTTTACATCTATATAAACAAAAGAAAGTCGTGACAGTTACCAACACATAACTCGAGAACGACTGAATAGATTTTTATGAAATTTTCCACGTATATTTGACCGGACCGAGAATAGGTTGTTATGTATTTTTCATATCCGTACGTCGTAACGGGGGCTGCCCCCCTAAAATATTTTTTTATTTTTTTTGGTCAAACTGTTTTTTCTTAATTTTATGTGATGTGGAAGGCAAAGGTAAATACAACCCTAAATTTTCACTTTTCTATCTTCGACCGTTATTTTTTAATAGCCATCTAAAATTTTGCATCTTATATATAAAAATCTATTGCTGTGCGTTAGTCTCGCTAAAACTCGAGAATGTGTGGACCGATTTGGCTAATTTTGATGTTGAATTATTTGTGGAAGTTCAGGGAAGGTTTATACGATTTTATATTGTCATTTTAGTAGCCACCAAAATTTTTACAGCTATATGTATAAAATGCTCTTTTTACAGTGTTTGTTGCCATACTCCTCCGAAACGACTTGACCGATTTTTATGAAATTTGGCAGCTATGTTCGACCGGACTGGGAGTAGGTTTATGTCGATATTTTATACCTCTACGTCATAAGGGGGTTGCGTGTGACGTCATAACTCTCACAATAGTGACGTGAAAAATACGAAATTAATTCGGTGTACTCCTTGCTGAATTTCGAACAGAACCTTACTAAATTTTTTTTCTAGCTCAATCGGTGTCCAAAATACAATATCTTAAGCCATAGAAATATTAAGACAGAAGAAGAACGAGCAACAAATTTCATCGAAGAAAAGTGCAACTGTTTAACTTTTGGACTTAATTTGGGCAAAATATGAATTTCTTAATTTTTCGAAACTTTCAAAAAATATCTCTACCGAACTTTTCTGACGAACGGCAAGCAGAAGAAAAGTTCTGAGCAAACGAAAAGAACAAGCAGCACATTATAAAATTTGATTTAATTTTAATTAATTTTGTTTCATTTTATTAAATTTTAATTATTTTTATTAGATTCTATTTATTTTTTTTAATTTTATTATTTTTTTAAATTTATTTATTATTTTTATTTAAGTTTATTCAGTTTTATTTATTTTTATTGACTTTTATTCAATTTTATGAAATTTTGTTTCATTTTATTTAATGATATTTAATTTTAATTTTATTTTATTTTTCAACACCTATATAGTTGGACAACCCCGAACCCAATTATAAATACAGGGTTTTTTTGAATGTAAATAAAATAAAGCTGTTATATTCATTATAAGAAAAACAAATTTAAGATTGCAACTGTTGCACTGCAAACTTTTTCTAACTAAACTTTATTACTTCAAACATTATGTGTAATTCATTAAAAATAATAATAAAAACTCATTCACATCGAGCATTTTTTGTGTTTATTAATTACGAATTCCTTTTGTTTATTTTAAGTTTATTGTTTACAAAAGTTTGTTCTTATCTATTGAGGCAGTACGAAGTCTGCCGGGTCAGCTAGTAATAAATAATTTTTTCCGATTATAGCGCCAGCTTTTAACACAGGGCCGGATTTAAGGGGGGGCAGGCTGGGTAGCTGCCCGTGGCCCCCACATTCCGGGGGCCCCCACAAAACCTAAAACGTAAGAGGTGTTCTTTTAAACAGATATTGGCAGGAGATATAGGAATCAGGAATTCGACAATGTACGACAAGTATGTTAAAAGGAAGGAGCGTAATGGTGATATAATACATTGCTCATAGTTATGTTTTTCAGCTTCCACTGAGTGTATTGCTCTCTTTAAATTATTATCTGGTGTGGGTATACATTTTAGCCACAGCGGATTTTGTTATTGGAAATATGTAGGTAGTAGGCTTATGGATCACGAAATGTCGAAAGCAAACCTTAATGCAGTCGTTACCGTGCCTGTAGTGCGAAAGAAGTGGAGTGTAGTGATACTGAAATAGCAAAGCAGGCCGAAGAAATAGAGAACTATTGGAAAATGGTAACTCAAAAAAGAATGCTAGAAACAGCAGAGATGAAAACATTTCGAAAAATCGATGGTTAGACAGGGATTAATTACACATCATTAATAACTGGGTGAAAAACAGAAGAGTATAATGGAACGACTACATAAACCGAATGACAACAAATAGAGTAGTAAAGATAGCGAGAGACGGTTCCCCAATAGGAAGACAATCAGTGTGAAGACCACGAAAAAGGTGGAATGATAACCTACTGGAATTAAAAGAAGTCAAAATATTATTCCGTTTCTCTTGACTTGACACCTGATGAATGGCATACCAATCAATTAACTGTGATATTTCGTTACATAGTTTTCACTCCTGTTAAAAGGTTTACCATATTTTTGCCAAATTGCGGTCACAAAGCAGAATATACCTATATTTAATTCTCTAATGACATTTTTGCAAGAACATGATATCGATTTGAAAAACAGCAGGAGACAATCCTACGATAATGCGTCAGTTATGAGTAAAAAATACAATCGTGTTCACAGGCTACAATTATATTATATAGATAGAACATAATATCTTAGCGTTATGGATTCCTTGTTCCGCCCACTCTCTAAATTTAGTTGCAGAAGCTGCAGCTGAGTGTTGTCTTGCTGCTATAGTATTCTTTCATTTCTTAGAAGAACTATAATATGTATTTTTCACTTCCTCTACATATAAATACATATAATCGAATGTTTAAAAGCTGCGGTTTTAAGCGAAAGCAATGCAGGCCGTGGAAGAAATAGTATTGTTAATAAAAGAGTAAATACTACTAGATGGTCATCTAGAGGTGATGCCGCAAAAGAGCTAGTTAAAGGTTATAATCAGATTAAAGGAGCATTATCCAAAATTTCAGAAGACGGTGACCAACAATTTAAAACTCGTAGCGATGCAAATGGTTTGTACAGTCGGAAAAATGAAAGTACATATACCCATGAACGATCACATCAATCACATATTTTGTATTTGCTGTTCTTTTTCCATAAATATCAAACGAGAGAGATAGATTATTAATAATCTGAATAATATGTGATTGATGTGTTCATGGGTATTCTTTCATTTTTCCGACTGTACCTAAAATCGAATGTGTTTACTGCAAACAGAGAGGATCCTAGAAATGAAATATTAGAGAAGACAAACAGCACAAGTCGTATTCTACAAGATCCAAATATTGACCTTAATTCAGGAGTGGCGGTACTTAGATCATAATAAATATCAATAAAATAATTTATACAGTGAAAACGTGACAACTTTAAATAATATGAGAATATCAGGGAAATTTAGGACTCAAAATTTTATCGCTATTATAGATCACTTCATTACCTCTGTAAGTCAGCTTTCTGCATATGAATCCATTCATTCAAATTTTGGATTTTTACATCATTTGGAGAATTCAACTCTCAATGAAATTGAAGGTCCATCGCTAAAGCTTATCAAGATTTTTATTTTTACAGCAATGATTTAGATGAAAACATAGGTGTCGATCTGGTACAACTTGTAGACTTCTTCAATTCATTTAAAGAGGAAATCGGCTCGTCAAATATCAGCAAAGAACTTCAAATGTACCGACGGCCAAAAGAAAAGAATTATTGGAATAATGCGTTTCCAAATGTTAAGGTGACACCTCGTTTATATTTTTAGTTCTGATCCTAATTAACTGCAGTGGGTAGAGATCATTCTCAAAACTTAAGTTAATTAAAAATCGACTTTTCTTTATGATCATCTCTCCATAATGAGCATTGAACACGATGTCTTAAATGTATGACATAATCAAGGAATTTTCTATTAAAATATCTCAAAAAGTATCCGTACTTTTACCATTCATCTTACTATGTTTATTTTTAACATTTTACTGTAACAAGTTGCAGCTCTTGTATTTTTTATTATGTAAAGATATATTTATAAAAGCAGATCAACATTTTTTTAATGGTAGGAGGTAGGGTCCCCACACAAATCTGCCCAGGGACCATACACAAATCTGCCCAGGGGCCCCCACTGCCTTAAATCCAGCTCTGCATCAACAACTAGAATAGATGTTATAAATGTGTATAATCACAACCACAGATGTAGGTACCTTTTTTCTGTCACCTGTGACGCACTGAAAAAGGTTTCTGAGAAGCACCATATCATCATCATCATCATCATGGTGCTACAGCCCTTAGAGGGCCTCGACCTTCTCAAGCGTTCTACGCCATTCTGTTCTGTCCCTTGCCTGCACTTTCCAGTTGCCGACTCCGATCTTCTCGGCATCTTGTGTTACCCCGTCCATCCATCTCAACTTTGGTCTACCCCGTCTTCTCATTCCCACGGGTTGAGCTGTTAGAATCCTTTTTATCATGTTCGATTCAGGGGCTCGGGCTACATGTCCTGCCCACTGCAGGCGATTTCGCTTAATTATAGTGATAATATCTTTTCCACCAAACGTTTGCTTGTAGATATGCTGCAGTTCAAAGTTATATCTACGCCTCCATATTCCGTTCTCACAAACCGCTCCGAATATCTTGCGTAGTACTATCTTTTCAGGTAGTACTGTCTCAGGTAGTACTTTACTGGTAGTACTTTTTAGTAGTACTTTCAAAAATTGATAGAGCGGATTCATCTGTTTTAGTTAGCGTCCATGCCTCTGAACCATATGTGAGAACGGGGACTATCAATGTTCTATACAGCCTTATACGAGTTTTTTGAGACAGACGTTTGTTAGATAAGTACTTTGATAGACCATGATAACACCTGTTTGCAATTATTATTCGCCTTTTTATTTCCTCAGATGTGTCATTATTGGGGTTAACCGATGTCCCTAGATATATGAACTCTTTGACCGCTTCGAAGCTTTGGTCATTGATGATTAGATCTGCATCAACATTTCCAGCTCTTGTGTTTGAGTTGGTCGCCATGAATTTTGTTTTATTTTGATTTATATGTAACCCCATTAGTTCTGCTGCTGCTACTAGATCGGTTAGGATTTCCGCAGTTCTCGCCCTGGTTCTTGTTATAATGTCCACGTCATCTGCATATGCAAGAATTTGGACTGATCTATTAAATATTGTTCCTCTGCTATCTAAATTAGCCTCTCGTACAACTTTTTCTAAGGCTACATTAAAAAGCTGACACGCCAGCGCATCTCCCTGCCTTAACCCCTTATGTATTTCGAATGGGGTTGATGAGTAGTTTTGAATTTTTACTGCTGATAGCATCTTCGCCATTGTCACTTTTATCATAGATATGAGTTTTTTTGGAATTCCCAACTCATTCATAGCATTGTAAAGACTTGGTCTTAAGACACTGTCATATGCCGCTTTAAAATCGACAAAAATATGGTACATATCTATGTTAAACTCTTGCGCTTTTTCGAGGATCTGTCGTAGTGTAAAGATCTGGTTAATGGTTGAACATCCGCGCCTGAATCCTGCCTGATATTCTCCTAGAAACGTATCGGTATAGGGCTTCAATCTCTCGTGTAAAATGTTTGACAATATCTTGTATGCTGTATTTAGGAGAGTTATTCCGCGGTAATTATTGCATTCCAGTTGGTTTCCCTTTTTGTGTAACGGGCATATTAAGCCTAAACTCCATTCTTCAGGCATTTGCTCCTCAGACCAAATTTTACAAACAATTTCTCGCATCACCTTGGTGATCTGCTCTCCACCGTGCTTAAATAACTCTGCTGGGATGCCATCGCTGCCTGGAGATTTGTGGTTCCTTAGGTTTTCAATAGATATTTTCACTTCTTCTACCGAGGGGGGTTCCACGAGCTCCTCATTTCGGTATTCCAGCTCTATGTTGTTAGTAGGTTCCCCTTCCAGCAACTCTTGAAAGTGCCCTACCCATCGTAACAGGATATCATCTTTGTTGGTAAGTAAGTTACCTTCCTTATCATTGCAATAATTGATTCTCGGTTTGAATCCTTTTCTAATAGTATTTATTTGATGGTAGAACTTTCTTGTTTCTCCGTGACTCATATGGCTTTCAAGCCGTTCTAATATGTCATTTTCTGAGTCTCGTTTCTTCTTTCGGTGTATGCGTTTTTCCTCTCTTCTTGTTCTGTGAGAAGCACCATATGTGTTAACTTAAACATGCTACAAGCAAAAATTTCAGAACATTTTTACCAATTTTCTGTTTACACTTCATACCCAGCAGTATAAAAAAAGAACCACACGCCACTAATTAATTACTTTGCGGACCAAAATAGCATTCGTTTCGCTTAATTAAATCGTTGTGATCTTATTAAGCACCAAATGAACTGCAATCTCTTTTTGTCAACTCTGCAACTTTTCCAACTCATTTCGCAATTATTTTTACATTAGTTTCTTCGGTTCTAATTATTACAGCGTAATTTGTCTGAGCTGGTTTTTTTAATAATAATAATGCATGGAATTGTTGACGGAGAGAGAGTAGCAAAAATAAGTAACGGGAAATGAACGAACTAATCATGGACCGGTGAATATTGTGATGACTAATTTGACGTGGGAAATGGACCAGTTTAAAAGGAAATGCCTGCTTTGTTTTGGATAAATAACTGAGATAACTCGATTCGGTTTTTTTTAGTTAAATGAGGCTTTCGAGCATATTTGGCACACAACTAATTCAAAATATAATAGTATATAATTTATAGAACAATTCAACAATTAAAAATGTGAAGAACAATTATAGACAACACACAGTTTGGATTTAGAGGTGGAATGGGAACAAGAGAATCATTGCTCGCAATCAGAACCTATTTTACTTCAACTCAGGCCCGAGGCACTACACTAATTTTCGGTCCCCTAAATATAATTTAATAATAATATTAATTAAGTTAATTAGTTAATATTGATATCAAATTTTTTAATTGTTCTAAGACCTTCTTCTTCTTCTTAACGTGCCCTATCAAGTCCTCTTGACCTTGGCGATTAACATGGCGAAACTGTCTCTGTCTCGAGCTATTCTAAACAGTTGTTCTGCTTTCTTTATTCCTGTCTTTCCCCGGATATTCTTCAACCAAGAGTCCTGCTTTCTACCAATTCCTCTGCGTCCTTCGATTTTACGCATCATAATAAGTTGAAGAATATTATACCGGTCTCCCCTTACTACGTGTCCAAAATAGGCCATCTTTCTATATTTGATATTATCAAGTAGCTCGCGGGCAGCATTTGCTCCCTTAAGGACTGCCACATTTGTCAGAGTAGCCGTCCATGGTATTTTCAGTGTACGTCTGTGCAGCCACATTTCAAAGGCATCCAAACGATTAATGGTCGATATTATTAATGTCCATGCTTCGACAATATACAAAGGACTGACCAAATGTAACATTTAATCATGCGCTATCGAAGTTTAAGTTGCAAGTTATCATTACAGAAGAATGACCTCATTTTTAAAAATGTCGTGCGGGCTATCTCGATTCTACATTTTATCTCTTTATCTGGATCTAGTTGTTCAGTAATATGGCAACCAAGATATTTAAAACTGAATACTCTTTGAATTATATGACCATCAACATATAACTGTGAATCTTGATGGGCCAAACGGCTAAATACCATGTATTTTGTTTTTGAACAGTTTATGTTTAGGCCAAACTCTCTTCCCACTGTGTCAATGGCATTTAAAAGGTGTTGTAATCTATTCATATCATCACTTAAAATAAGTGTATCGTCTGTATATCTGATTGTATTTATCAGAATTCTATTAACTTTCACACCCCATTCCAAAATATGGAGGCTTCCTTAAATATTCTATCTGAATATAAATTGAATAACAGTGGGGACAGTATATAACCCTGTCTGACATCTCTTTGTATTTTGCATATTTCTGTTGATTTTCTTTTTATGCAAGCTGTCGATGTTTGACGCCAGTATAATTTTTCTATGATTCGTACTTGACTATCAACTCCTTAATTCTTTAATATTTTAATTAATTTGTGATGTTGTACTCGATCAAAGGCCTTCTCATAGTCAATAAATACAGCAAATACGTCTTTCCTTTGATCTCGACATTTCTACAATAATATATTTAGTGCAAAGAGTGCGACCCGGGTTCCCAGTCCATTTCTGAAGCCAAATTGTGTTTCATCCTGATCTTCTTCACATTTATCTCTGATTCTACTGTGGATGATACGTAGAAAGATTCTCAAAGTGTGGCTCATGTGGTTCTAAGACCATAGTTGACAAATTTGAAAATTTATCTTGTTGTATTGCAATAAAAATTTTGTGATGATCTTTCCGGGCCCCATTAAAATGCGGGCCCGAGGCAGGTGCCTCACTGGCCTAGTGGTAAAATAGGCCCTGCTCGCAATAACGGTCATCATCATCATCATCCAGCCTTCTGCATCTAAATAAGTTGAACATAGGCCTCCCCTAATTTCTTCCAGTTTTGTCGATCTTGGGCTTTCTGCAACCAACTCTTTTGACGTCGCGTCGTCTGTCCATCGTGTAGGTGGTCTACCTCTACTTCTTCTGTCTTCTCTTGGTCTCCACACTGTAATTTTTTGGGTCGCCTCCCGTCCTTCATTCTGGCTTCATGGCCCGCCCAATTCCACTTCAGCCATGCTACTCGCTTTATGACATCTGTGACGCCTGTCCTTCTTCTGATTTCTTCGTTTCTGACCCTGTCTCTGAGAGTCAATCCAAGTACCTAGTAACCGTTCCATTCTTCTTTGGGCCACTCTAAGTCTCGTTGCTGTGGCCTGGGTTAACGATAATGTTTCGGCGCCGTAAGTCATGACTGGAAGCACACGTCTGGTTGAACGTCTTCCTTTTCAAATAATTTGGCAAGTTGCTCTTGAAGATGTCTGATAGAGATATGCGGCCCATGCTAAGGTGATCCTTCTCTGTAATTCGGCAGTTTGATTGTCCCTGACAATTGGGATTTCATGCCCTAAGTATTTATATTTATGGACCAATGCTATTTCGTTGACGTCGACTTTTGGATTTTGGCTTGATGACGGATGACGGTACTATTACAAAAATGCAGGAAATATAATAAAAACGTATTCATATGTATGTTTTATAGATTTCAAAAAAGCGTTTGACAGAGTTCAACATTGTAAACTCACACATGCATTGAAACACATACCAAGGATATTAATTTAATCAAAAATCTATACTACAATCAAACAGCGGTCGTACGGGTAGAAGAGAGTGAGACAACCAAGTGGAAATTCAAAGAGGAGTCAGACAGAGATGCGTGCTGTCGCCACAATTATTTAATGTGTAGGTACTCCCAACCAATATGTCAGGAGGTACTATGGGAAAGAACTGAAGGTGTAAGGATTGGAGGGAGCATCATTAATAACATAAGAGTTGCAGACGATACCGCAATCATGGAAGAGAATATAGACGATTTACAAATTCTCCTAGTAATCATTAACAGAGAGAGGAAAAAGATGCGACTAACAATAAATATAAATAAAACCAAATAAATGGTGATCTCAAAAAACCCTGTTGATAACATACATCTGACATTGGAGGGTAAACTGCTAGAGAGGGTCGACAAGTATAAATACCTCGGAGCAATTATAAACTCACAATTAGACTAAGATGAAGAGATAAAGGTCAGAATAGAAATAGCTCGAAAAGGATGTATAAAATACAAGTCAATGTTTAGGTACAAATAAGAAATTGAGTATAGCCATTCGATTGAGGTTCGTCGAATATTATGTTTGGTCGCAACTACTATATGGAGTAGAAGCTTGGACTCTAAAAGCCCACCCCGTAAAAAAATTGGAGGCATTCGAAATGTATTCTGAATGCTATATAGGCGTATTCTGAAAATTCCTTGGACTGCAAAAGTCTCAAACGAAGAAGTGTTAAGACGAATTGGACATGGCAGCAAGCTGATGAACACAATAAAAATTAGAAAAACATCGTATCTGGGCCATATACTTCGTAACGATAAATAAATGAAGGGGGTTGGGAGAAAACCGTGGATGTCACTAAATAGGTGAAATTTTGTTAAATACGCCGTCTTGTAGATTTTAACAAATACTATCGCATCATTCCTTCATCAGTAGAAAACGATGAATGTTCAGAGATTTTAAGCCTTTTTAATTGGCCATACCGGGAGAAAACGATATTTGTCCACGCGTAATTGGGTGAAAACAATGATTGTCTCCCAAGCAATATCGCTTGCCACGAGGCGCACCGCGTGTATAACTCAAGCTCTTGTTAAAGAGTGGACCAAATTTTTAACTAAAAGATATCTGAATAAATGCCCTTTCGCAATACATAAGATATAGGAAATATTGTCCATCAGTTCTAACCCCCTCACTATCATGGGTATAGGCCATAGGATTGAAGATCCGATTCGTTCTTCCGCTCAGTCAAAAAAATCTGAAAGTCTAAAAGAATCGGAGTATCGGAGTTCCATTAAATTTGCCTAACCAGTTGTATTTCAACTTTATTCTTATAACTGATGAAAAATATAAAGATGTAGTACTTTTATCTAAGTTCTGCGAGTCTCGAGATGCAAAAGAGATGTAAGTATGTTTGAATACCTCATGAAAAGAAGCCATTTCCCATCAAAACTAGTTAAAAGCAGCCATCTAAACTAAAAATAAGTGACAAAAATAAGACAACACATCATCCAACCGTGGAATTCAAGTCTACGGCCTTGAAGCGAAAGAGGGTAAATACCTTTTTATAAAATATGTTTTACGATATCAAAAAGATATTATCTCACAATAAAACACTGAAAAACGTTTGTTTTTCTATACTTCCACAAAATTTATTACAACTATGTTATTACTACAGCTGTTTCGGCAAAATGCCTTTCTCAAGTGATATATTTTACAATGTGTTTGCTTTTTTAAGTCTTTAACTGAAGAGGTTGAGGAGTGGGGAGCTGTTTGTCTCGAGTTGGTCATTCAGAATTATATCTGTATTTTTCAATTTATTAATTTCCATTGATTCTAAAAGTGATAGCTTAAGGCCTTTATTTTGAATATGTAGAATTTGAAACTCTTCATTGAAAGAATGATTATGATCTAGAAGGTGAAGTGCGTATGTAGAAGTGTCTGTTTTTCTATTGTTGAAAGCCCTTTTGTGTTCTGCTATCCGTTTGTCAAAAGTTCTGCCAGTTTGACCGATGTAAGTTTTCGGACAGTCACCACAAGTTAGTTTGTACACACCACTCTGTAGTTGCTTTCTCTTTCGGCTTTTATTGTTTTTAATATGTTTGCTTAAGTTGTTGTTAGTTCTGAAAGCTGGTGTTATTCCTTTCTTTTTTATGTATCTGGCTATTTTTGTTGTTATTTTGCCAGTATATGTGAGAGAGCAGAAGGTACTGGGTTCTTTCTGTGGTGGCGGATACACTAATTTCAAGGCTTTCTTATGGAGTTTTTGGTTTAAAATGTTGTTAACTGTTTGTTCGTTATAGCCATTGTTTACTGCTATTTGTCTAATGATATTTAGTTCTGTCTCGAAGTTATTTTTTGTCATAGGAATTTCTGTCAGTCTATGTATCATGCTATGGTAGGCTGCTAATTTGTGTTGTGTAGGATGGGATGATGAATTGTGTATAGTTGTGTCAGTATGGGTAGGTTTATGATATACGGAGAACTCATGTTTGTTGTGTAGTCTGGTAATCGTTACATCTAGAAAGTTTATGGAATTATTCTGTTCTGTTTCTATTGTGAACTCAATATTACTATGAAGTGAATTAATGTATGATAGAAATTGGTCAAGTTGTCTGTTAGTTCCTGTAAAGCAGACTAGTATGTCATCCACGTATCTCCACCAATATAAGAACGTTTTATTGTGAGATAAAATGAACTTCCATCAAGTAACGGTCGAATCCATCAATTATAAAAAGATATTAATTTTCAGATTAAAGTAGGGATCGCCAACCTTCGTAGAAGACGGCACAAGAAGAAGAAGAAGAAGAAGAAGAAGAAGAAGTATACAGGACGATTGCAACACTTAAGGGCGGAAGTATGACAGGTAAAGGCAGAGAGCTCGCCGATTTCATACGAAGGAGAAGGATTTGTGTGCTTTGTGCGTAAGAAACTTGTTGGAAAGGTAATAAGTCGAGAAATCTTGGATATGGGTGAAGAACAGATCTCACCGAAGAACGGTGAACGGCTCGTATGATTTTTAAAATTGAAAATGTCGTTGTTGGTACTGAGAATCGAATTCGTGCGCCCTGGCTTATGAAGCTAGAAGTAATGGTTTATAATGCCATTAATGATACTAATTTCTCCATAATAATAATATAATCTAATTTGTTATTTTATTGAAAGCCAGTATTTTTATTTTATCCAAAGCCAGTTTTTATTTTTACTAAAATTAATGCTAATCGATTCTTAATTAGAATTAATATGATAAAAATCGTTATGCACTGTACATATATTAAAATTTTTTTAAATGAATACTAATGATCAAATACATATTAATTTGTTTGTATCAACTAATACTAGAAACAGTTAACCTAGGTACTTTTTATAGTTATTAATAATTATTACCTAAAACTATATTTTCATACATTAAAAAACAGAACTAGAAATAATAATTAACTTCTGAAACCTGTCAAAGCGCCTCTAGCCTATAACCTAGCAAACAAAAAATGAAATTAGTCATCTAAAGTCATGCGGTAACTACAATTACCTACCTTGGCAAAATAAGAAATGAAGAATGGACCAACAACCAAGAAATAAGAGCGGGCATCGGAAAAGCTAGATCACCTTCAACCGTATGGGGGAATTTTTCAAGAGCCTCAACCTTTCTCTTGGTATAAAAGTAAGGCTACGGCAAAACAAACGACAATTTACGGCGCTGTAAGGGCAGTAAAGAGAAGCGCGAAAAAAGGTCCTATGCTATGTTACTATGTTGCTGCGCGATATTTTTACAGCTCAGTCTGGCCATCCACTACACTCATCGTGGGCCGATTTTTCGCGCTTCATTTTACTGCCCTTACAGCGCCATAAACTGTCACTTGTCTTCTCCGTAATTTTTTATGGGGCTGAATCATGTACCTTGAATGAAGATATCTGCCGAAAATTGGAAGCATTTGTGATGTGGCTATAACGGAGAATTCTTAAAATTCCGTGAACTGACCGGGTCACAAATGAGGAGGTCCTTAGAGGAATGGGGAAGAACCTAGAGGTACTAACCACCATCAAATCTCGAAAGTTGGAATACTTTGGACACATTATGCGAAATGAATCCAGATATGTCCTCCTGGAAGTCATCCTACAAGGAGAAATATTTGTAAAGCGAGGTCCAGGAGGAAGAAGAACATCCTGGTTAAAGAACCTCCGAACCTGGTTCAACACAACATCTGTTTAACTTGTCCGCGTTGGTACAGCTAAATTAAAGATTGCCATGATGATCGTCAAAATTCGTCACGGATAAGCACATCAAGAAGAAGAAGAAAGTCACACGCCCTAACTGCTCCAGAAGCATTCCTACCCGGGATCACGTGTCAGTCATATGAAGTCTCTTCTTCGTCTTCGTGTGCTATCTCCTCCAAGAAGATCGGCAACCATCATGGCAATTCGCACTTTCGATACCGCTGTCCTAAACTGATCAGCAGAAGTTCAGTTAAACCAAGCTCCCAAATTGTTTAACCAGGAGATGCGTCTTCTTCCGCGACTCCTTCTACCCTGTATTCTTCCTTGTATTATTAATTGCAACAAGTTATAATGCTCGCCACTCATGACATGTCCCAGATATTGCAGTTTTCTAAGTTTAATTGTATCTAGAACCTCTCTTTCTTTTAACTTATTCGTAATATCCTTCTGTAGGCCCATAACTCGAAGGCTTCTAATCTGTCCGAAACATCTTTCTTTAATGTCCAAACCACCAACCCATAAAATAATACGGGAAACACGTAGAACCTCAGAAGTCTTATTTTTAAAGAAATTGTAATACATATCCCTGCTACAGAATTCTTTTTTCAGTTTGTTGAGTGCATTTTTTGCCTGTCTTATTTGGATTTAATTTCTTCTGTTTATTCATTATTTTCATTAATTATTGTACCCAGATATTAAAGGGTTAAAAGGGTAATACAGTACGTCCATAAAGTAACGCACACATTCACTATTTCGTAAACCGGCGACTTTAAGGAAAAATCCCAAAATAGGTCGATTTTTATTTTTAAATTATGATTTTTTGACATATATTTCATACTAGTCACGTCATCCATCTGGGCGTGATGACGTAATCGATGATTTTTTTAAATGAGAATAGGGGTCATTTGCTAGCTCATTTGAAAGGGCATTCAATTCTCTATTTATTAATATAAACATTAACATAATTAATTTTTCAGGGTCTTCAAAAAAAATGTTTTAATTAAATTAATTGAGACAAAAAGAATAATGTATATATTTATTTAATTCAAAATACTTTAGTTTTACTGTTGTCAGAAAACAGGAAAAAATGTTTATTTGATAAATAAATATTACTTTTCGCTTAAATTCAATGTTAAACTGCCACCCACCTGCCTCTTGACAGTTTGAACATTTCGTTTAAGCGAAAATCAATGTTTATTTTTCAAATAAAACATTTTTCTGTTTTCTGACAGCAGTAAAATGTATTAACAATTAAACAAATTACATACATTCATCTTTTGTGTCAATTAATTTAATTTAAAAAATATTTTTTGGACACCCTGTATAAATAATTATATTAATGTTTATATTATTGAATGGAGAATTAAATACCCTTTTAAAGGAGCTATCACATGACCCCTCTTCTCGTTTATAAAAAATCATCGATTACGTCATCACGCCCAGATGGATGACGTCACTAGTATGTTATATATGCCAAAAAATCGTAATTTAAAAATAAGAACAGACCTGTTTTGGGATTTTTCTTAAAGTCACCGGTTTACGAAATAATGAATTTATGCGTTACTTTATGGACGCACTGTATACATTGAATCATATTTTCTACTTGAAATGTGTGCAAATTTCATGGTTTAGGGTTAGATAAATAAATAATAATTATTGTAATACTTGGGAAAATATTAATTTAAATTACTGTGTATGTCCTAACCAAATAGTAGAGGATCCGATATAAGATCGATTGAAAAATTAAGGTTGAAAAAATATTCTGTTTTTTAAATACATACCCTAATAATAAAAGATCCGATATATGATATACGCCAGTCAATGGGAGCAAGAATAGGATATTAAATACCTCCGAATTCTATCCTACTGCATGGATTTTAATGAAATTTTGGGCCTAGCTTCTACTTATCTCCTAATTCAAAGTCTACCCTATGCCGATGTGTGCTTTTATCTTGGGGGTGGTTCCCACCCCTTCTTAGGGGTGGAAAATTATTTGGTTAAAATTACCACGGAATTCGCTAGAAAACCTAATTCTAAGCAAAAACTGTTCTATAATTTTTTTTTCAAAACTCAATACTGTTTGAAATATTCGTGGTTGAAAATTGGTCATTTTCATTGAAACATAATACCTTTTCGAACGTTTTTTTGCGAATACCTTAAAAACTATGCGTCTAACTAAAAAAACTATATTAAACATTTTTGTAGGTTATAAAAAACAAAGAGACACTTGTCTTCATAAATCTTCTAGTTATAATACAAAAAGAGATATGGTAGGTAAAATAGTTTGTTTTTTGGTACATTCTCAAATTGATTTATTCAACTTGAAATAACAGAGAAACAGTCGATTTTAGGTGTATAATGCTTAGTGTGACCAACTAGCCCGAAAAATCCGGGACATGGCCCGAATTACGAAGTCGTGTCCCGGCGTCCCGCGCAAGGCTTCCGGGTCATCCGAATTTTCAACGTTTTGGTAAAATTCTATTTTGAAATTTTGAATATTATTCTTCTAAGAATTCATATCAAATTATTGAATTGGTGGGACGAAAAAAAGTCGACAACTTCTAGAGCGTAATACTAATACGACATCCAAAACGCATGCATTTTATATCGTGATATTATCTTCTTCTTCTTCAAGTGCCATCTCCGCGACGGAGGTTATAATCATCATAATAGCTATTCGAACTTTAGAGACGGCTGCTCTGAGAATTTCATTTGATGTACATCCGTACCATTCTCTCAGGTTGAATACTTCTTTTCCTTGAATCTTTCCTGCATATTGAGTTGACGCAAGTTGTATCTCTCTCCGCGTGTAATAATATGTCCGAGATATTCCAATTTTCTGGTTTTGATTGTATTTAAACTTCCATTTCTTTATTCATATTTCTCAGAACTTCTTTGTTTGTTGACGTGTTCTGTCAAATGATATTTTCAGACTTCTTCTATACACCCACATCTCGAATGATTCCAGTTTTTTCATTGATGCCGTATTCAAGTTTAAAGCTTCCATTCCGTAAAACAAAGTCGAGAAAAGGTAGCACCTAGCCAATTAGCTCTAGCCTTTTCTATTCTAATTTTAATTTCCTGGAAGTAATGATTTGTGGAGTTGATTATTGTTCCAAGATATGTATATTGGTCTACTCGTTCAACATTAGTTCCGTTCATGAGGAGATTTTCGTTATTTCTTTGTATTTTAGATATGCTTATAAATTTTGTCTTCTTGATGTTTATTGTTAGACCGTATTCTTGGAAAAAAAACCGTCCGTGTTATTATAGTTCTACCAAAACCAAAACTGTGGACAAACCAATTGTAGCATAATCCCATCAAAAATATTATTGTCAACATAGAAATGTTAAATAATAATCAATAAAATGATGGTATTAAAGTTCTATGTTTATTTAAAAAAAAATGGCCCGATTTTCATGGCAAAGTCCCGGATTTCAGGTATTTTTTTCTTCCTTGTCCCGAATTCGGTTGAATTGAAGTTAGTCACACTAATAATGCTGCTAATACCTTTTGTAGTGCTTAAAATGACCTTTAAAATGAGCTATATTAAAGGTCCATTACATTAAAACTGAGCGAGATATGCTTCAAAAACAGTTGATAACCACATGTATTTTAAGAAAAAATGAGAAGTAATTTTATCCTCCATCCACCAAAATGTAAATGCATCGTTTTCATTCCGCAATACCCTTTAATTATAGTGTTATTTCTATGTTAAAATAGTTGGACGGGTTTAAAATGAATGGTTTAAAAAAAAAGATCAAATTATAGAGAGCATCGTTAAATTTTCTTAAAAATCTTCCTTTTTCTCCAGGTAACTTAAAAATGATAAGAAATATCTTATCTTTTTCGAGTTACATGGAGGAAAAAGAAGCTTTTTAAGAAAATTTAAAAATGCGCTCTACAATTTGATCTTATTTTTTTCAAAAACCATTCATTTTAATCCAGTCCAACTTTTTGAACATAGAAATAACACTATAATAAAAAGTATTGTAGAAGAAAAACGATGTACTTAAATTCTGATCGATGAGGGGTAAAATATACTTCTCATTTCTTCTTAAAATACATTAGTTATCAACTTTTTTGCAGAATATCTCGCTTAGTTTGAATGTAATCGACATTTAGTATTGCTCATTTTAAAGGTATTTTCAAGAACTACAAAAGTTATTAGTGTCATTATACACCTAAAATCGACAGTTTCTCTGTTATTTCAAGTTGAATACACCGATTTGAGCATGCAGCAAAAAACAAACTCTTCTTACCTACCATGTCCATCTTTGTATTTTAACTAGAAGATTTATGAAGAAACGAATCTCTTTGTTTTTTTTTGTAACCTACAGAAATATTTTATACCGTTTTTTTTGTTAGATGCATAGTTTTTAACGTATTCGCAAAAATCTGTCCGAAAAGGTGTTATTTTTCAATGAAAATGGCCAACTTTCAACCACGAATAACTCAAAAAGTATTGAGTTTTCAAAAAATAATAATTGTAGAACAGTTTTTGCTAAAATTTAGGTTCTCTAGCCACTTCCGTGGCTATTTTAACCAAAACATTTTTCACTCCCGAGAAGGGATGGGAAACACCTCCAAGATAAAAGCGCACATCAGCATAGGGTAGACTTTCCTTCTTGGCCTATTCCCTACCTACTGTGAAAATATCAAGTAAATCGATGTAGTGGGATGGAATTCGGAGCCAAATAACCTCATTGACTGCCCTAATATAAGGGTGACCTTCACCGATCTTAATAAATAAAAATTATTTAATATGTATTTTTTTTTTAATTTTCTAACCGTTCACATATTATTTTAGATTTTTTGGATCATTCGAAATAAAATAGATTTTTTGTAATTTTTTTCTTAATTTGATCGTTTTCGAGTTGTAAACAATTTAAAACTTAAAAAATAAGAAAATTGACGATTTTCAAGATCGAGAAACACAGTAAAACCTTTTTCTATCAGGTCCCGATAAAAATTTTTGATATTTATTATATACCTAATATATTTTTTTATTTGTTAATGAAGGTTCCTTTTGGGAAGACGGACAAACAGGCTGCATGCCTGATGCATGTTTTAAAATGAAATCAGTCCAAAATACTTATCAATAACTGATAACATTTAACATTTGTTACAGAATAACATTTGTTTTTGAGCCTTGAAAATCGTCATTTTTCGTTTTTTTTTTCAGTTTTAAATTTGTTTATAACTCGAAAACTACCAACTTAAGAGAGAAATTACAGAAGACCATTTTTGTTTTGAATGATACAAAAAATTTAAAATTAGGTGTATCTGCTCGGACCGATTTTTTTTAATTTATAAAAAAAATATTTTATTTATTAATTCATTATAATCAGGACAAGATTATATCGGTTGTCCATTGTTTTCTATAATTTTTAAGACACTAACTTACATATCAAATAATTTTTATCCATTAAACAGATCAGTTCAGTTCGAACTTATATCGTTTCTTAAGCTGTGTCTACATTTGTTCACTTTCGTCTTCCTCTTTCAATTCAATACGCTTTTTCAACTGTCGACATTGCTTACATTGCATGCCTTGATGATCAAGATAAGATGCCTGTAAAGTGCTGTCCACATTGGTTGAGCTATATTGACAGTTGATAAAAGTATTTTTTTGAGAAGTACGATCTCAAACTTTTTATTTTCGTTTTGACAGCGGTAACAGTTAAATTATATTTTTTTGCTAAGCCTTCTAGAGGATCAGTACGTATTGTTTGTTTTTATACTGTATACGACAAATACCCCACAGTGCAAAATTTTTTTTGTAGTCATCAATAAAATTTGATGTTTGTGTCTGTTTTACTCGACATAATTACAGTATTGCTTTTGATAAAACTGATAAGGCACAGAAAACAACATGAATTGAAAGAGAAGTTGAACGAAAAATCCAACAGGTTTAGATCTATATTCTATATTCTATATGCATCAGACCGTGCGCTAAAAAATTTCCACCTTTCAACTCCAAACAAGGCATGCTGTAGCGCATGCCTTTTTTTTATTACACCGTGCGCTGTGACGCATGCGTTTGTCGAACAGGAAGTTGCGCCAGTGTAGACATAGCTTTAAGTTTTAGCCCGATCAGGGAACGCAAAATTTTACGAAAACCCCCAAAAAAATAAAGGAAGGGTGAAAATTTGGGAATAGATAGTTGAAATTGTCTATTATTATATACGAAAAAGTTTACAATTCTACATCCCCTCCATTTTACAAAAAATGGAAAATACGGGGTGAAAAATTTTTCTCGGGGGTGAAAAAATATACGTTCAAAATAAGTTCGGAATTGGATCTTCTTCTTCTTCATGTGTTGTGCTCGATTATCGAACGTTGGCTATCAAATTGGCTATAGCAATTTTGTTAACGGCAGCTCGGAAAAGGGATGCAGAGGATCTGTTATACCATTCTCTCAGGTTTTTAAGCCATGACGTTCTTCTTCGACCTGGTCCTCTTCTTCCGTCTACCTTGCCTTGTATTATTAAATGGAGTATATTATATCTCTCTGGGTGTCGCATAACATGGCCAAAATATTCAAGTTTTCGATTTTTACCTGTTCTGACGACTCCTGTGACTTTTGCCATCCGGTGCAAAACAACTTCGTTACGAACTCTATCCACCCAACTTATTCGTAGGATTCTTCGGTATACCCAAATTTCAAAGGCTTCCAATTTCTTGAGAAGAGTATCTGTTAAAGTCCAACCTTCGACACCGTACAAAAGAGTAGAGAACACATAACATCTCACTAATCTAATTTTAAGATTCAAAGTAATGTTGTTTCCACATAAAAGTTTCTTTATCTTAAAGAATGCAGCTCTGGCCTTCTCTATACGTATTCTAATTTCTTTGCTCATGTCCCAGTTCTCATTTAGATTACAACCAAGGTAGGTGATACTGTTAGTTCTCTCTAATTGTTCACCATAAGCTGTTACTACTTCCGGTTGTATTGGCGTCTTACTGACAACCATCACCTTGGTCTTTGCGGTGTTTAGCTTGAGTCCATATTCATCACACGTTGTGGTAATCCTATTAATCAGATGTTGAAGTTCTTCATAACTGCTCGCAATTAACACCGTGTCATCCGCATATCTCAAATTATTAATATTGACGCCATTCATTTTGATACCACATTGAGCATTATCCACTGCTTTATTGAAAACAAACTCAGAATAGATGTTAAATATTAGTGGGGACAAAATGCAGCCCTGCCTTACTCCTCTTCGTATTTGAAGTTCTTCAGACGTGTCCCAGCCAATCCTGATGTTTGCACGTTGATGCCAGTAAAGATTTTTGATAATGCGTAGGTCTTTATCATCAATACCCACTTTCTGAAGAATAGCAATCATTTCCGTATGTTTTACCCGATCAAAGGCCTTCTCAAAGTCAATGAAACACATATAAACCGGATGTCCGACATCTCTGCATTTCTGTACCATAACCTGAATACTAAACAGTGCTTCTCTGGTCCCAAGGTTATTGCGGAATCCAAACTGTGTATCACCAAGCTGTTCTTCTATTTTTTGGTACATCCTAGAGTGCAAAATTCGTAGAAATATCTTTAAAACATGACTCATCAAGCTAATGGTTCGGTAGTCACTACATCTTTTCGCGTTTGCTTTTTTAGGAATCGTCACAAAAGTCGACAGCAGCCAATCCGTTGGTATATAGCCAGTTTGATAAACTTTATTAAAAAGATGAAGGAGAGATCTTTTACCTGAATTTTCGAAGAGCTTTATTATTTCATTCGGTATTTCGTCTGGTCCCGTCGCTTTTCTGGTCTTTGCTAATCTTTTTGCTTGTTCAATTTCGTCGATAGTTATGTCAGGTCCTGTAACTACTTCGTTAATTTCAAGCTCGGGCCTTTCATCATTAAACAGTTCCTCAATGTATTCTTTCCATCTGTCTATTTTATCCAAATCAGTGATAATCAGTTTTCCGTCTCTATCAACGATGTTATTTGCATGTTTTTTGTTCTGACCTGACCGGTGAGTTCTTTTATTTTTTTATACATATTAAATGAATCATGTTTTCTCTGCAACTCTTCAATTTCTAAACATTTTTTTTTCAAAGTATCTTTCTTTTACCGCACGTATTTTAGTCCTTATCTCTTTATTAATGCGTTTATACATTTCGATGTTTTGATTCTTAAATTTTCGTCTTTTTTCCATCAAATTCAAAATCTCATCGTTCATCCACTGTTGCTTCTTTTGATTTTTCTCTTTGAAGTTTGGAGTTGAGTTGCTTATAATCGTTTTGATTTGGTTCCAATGATCCTCGATGGATTCTTGTTGTTCGCTATTCTCAAAATTGCTCTCTAAATTGTTTGAAATCCCCTGACTATTGTTTCTAATAAAATCGGTATCCAGTTTGTTAGAGGATCGTTGTTGTTTTATCCGTTTAAGTTTTAATTTTATTTCGGCTAACAATAGATTGTGATCAGATGGCACATCGGCGCCAGGATAGGTTTTTACAGACTTTACTGCATTTCTGTAACGCTCACTGATGGTTATGTAGTCAATTTGGTTTCTTACGATATTATTGGGGGTATCTGCTGGAGATTTCCACGTATATAATCTCCTTTTAGGTAATTTGAAAAAGGTATTCATTATACATAGATTATGTTCTTTGCAAAAATCTGCGAAATAGTCTCCCCTTTCATTTCTATCGCCCAGTCCATAACAGCCAATAATATTACTTTGTCTGCCTTTTCCTATCTTAGCATTAAGGTCACCCATCAGAATGGTGAGATCTCTAGTCTTGAGTTGGTCGGTAACAGTTTTTACATCGGCGTAAAACTTGTTAAGTTCTTCCAGTTCACTTTCCGCTGTCGGTGCATACACTTGTATTAAATTTATGTTTCTGGGTTTCGCGTTCAACTGAATCATTATGACTCGTTCAGATACCTGGCATACCGCCCTAACACATTTGCTAACCTCGTTCGAGACTATGAATCCTACACCATGACGATGGTAATTACTCTTTTCTCCTGCATAATATACTTCATGATCATCCACATGGCATTGGCCAGATCCAGGCCATCGCATTTCACTGATACCCAGAAATGATATTTGCTGCCTTTTCATCTCATTTATGGTATTGTGTGTTTTTCCTGGTTCATATAAACTCCGCACATTCCATGTGCCTATTCTACAACTTCTCTGTATATCAAATTTGGCCAAGCGGGAGATTCTTCGCACCCCTGCCCCATTTAAGAAGCGCCCGTACTCGGGGCCATCGTTTATTTCCTCAGCCATATTGATTAACCTGGGAAAAATAGTGTAGTAGTCATTCCCTTGGCTTTCTACACCGCTGTGTACACGCTGTTTAAGTGGTTGCCACCGCACCGAGTACTATTCTGTATTGACCGTTCTGGCCTAAATGACTTCCGCTCAATACAGATACTGAAAAACCAGCTGCCGATTTCCAGGTTCGATTTTATACAAGCCCTAAAACCAGGGGGCTGCCACCTCCGTCCTCCAGACCGTTGTGAAGACCTTCTTCTCCGCCCTGGATGCCGTTGTGGGCTTCATCCGTGACCCTGGACAGGGGACACTTAGCAGGTACTAGTTTCCCGGGTCAGGAAACACCTGGAATCTGCAGAAGGCAGGGATTGATTCAATTTCCCTGATAGGACTATCCAAAAGGAGTTCGGAATTGGATAAAATGACTAATTCTAAGTAACTTTTGTTCTATAGAGTTTTTTACTATGTCAATACTTTTCGAATTATTTGCGAGTGAATGAGTTCATTTTTAACCAAAAAAAGTTTTTTGACGGTTTTTCGGAGATAACTCAAAAAGTAAGTATTTTAGTGAAAAAAATATTCTTAGTAAAAATATAGCTTATAAAAAATTTAAAAAAAATGGTGTATGCGTGAGGTCTGCAGACTCAGTAGAAGCAGAGTTGCAGCTAATGAAATGTAGGTTCTTCTTCGTCAAATTTCAAATCGAATATTTCAATGTGAAATAACCAAAAACGGAGCACTTTTCGGGGAAAAGTCATTTCAACTTTTTTAAAGTGTTTAAAAAAACGTTTACTTTTGTTTTTTAAAATAACTTCTAACATTAAAAGTAAGTGAGTAACGCTCATAATATTGTTGGTACCTTTTATTTTTTGGTAAAAAAACGGCGAAAATCACCCCTTAATTAGCTTCTTAAATAAAATTAATCGTTATCGCTTTACAACTTATTTTACTTATGTATTGTTTATATTATCTATGTTTCATTGGTTCAAAGTGCTTAGTTTTGAAAAATATTGGGTTTAAAATAAAACATTTTTTTTATTTTGAAAAAAATCGTAATTGTTTATGGAATTAACTTAAAAACAATTAGGAATACCAAAGTCTCAAAGAGTAATAAAATGTACGTTTTGCTTTTCTGAATATTTTTTCTTTTTGTTTTCTTGTTAGACAAAAATTAGTTATGCTATGGCTGTTCAAAATTTGCCTAATCTCGTGATTAGTTACTCGTTCAAGCCATTTTAACTACAGCTTTTTCAAAACGAAGCACTTTGAACCGAGGAAACTTACAGATCATATAAAAATAATACATAAACAAAGTAACTTGTGAAGTGTTAATGTTAAAATGTATATGTGATGCTAATTAGGGGGTGATCTTCGCGATTTTTTTACCAAAAAATAAAAGGAACCAACAATATTTTGAGCGTAATTCACTTACTTTTAATATTCCAAGTTTTTTTAAAAAACAAAAATAAACCTTTTTTTAAACACTTTAAAAAAGTTAAAATGAATTTTCCCCTAAAAGTGCTCCGTTTTTGGGTTATTTCACATTGAAATATTCGATTTGGAATTTGACAAAGAAGAACCTACTTTTCATTAGCTGCAACTCTGCTTCTACTGGGTCGACAGCATTTTTTTAAATTTTTTATGGGCTATATTTTTGCTATTAATATTTTTTTCGCTAAAATACTTACTTTTTGAGTTATCTCAGAAAAACCGCCCAAAAACATGTTTTATTTTGTTAAACATGAACATATTCACTCGCAAATAACTCGAAAAGTATTGGCTTAGTGAAAAAACTCTATAGAAGAAAAGTTGTTTAGAATCAGTCATTTTATCCAATTCCAGTCTTATTTTGAATCTATTTTTTTTTTCATTTTCGAGAGGGGGTATTCCCCTCTATTTTTGTAAAATGGAGGGGATGTAGAATTGTAAACTTTTTCTTATATAATATTAGACAATTTCAACTATCTATTTCCAATTTTCATCCTTCCTTATTTTCTTTGGGTCAGATTGTTCTTTGATCGGGCTATTTAGGCACTAAAAAAGTAATCAATTATTGTGAAACCTGTAATAATGATATTTATTTTGTACATTATAATTTATTTGTATTCTTTTTAAATAGGAAAGAGGGTGGTGAATGAATACTCAAGAATACACAACTTGAATATGTACGATGGCGTGGAGCTTCGAAATTCGACCCGTCAGTATGGATGATTAAAAAATTAACTCTCACCCAAAATTAGAATTTGTTTTTGCAGATATTTTAATCAGTCACTTAACATTTAACTTTTTTAATTTTCCTTTTAATTTTAAAATTTTGGGTGTTTTATACAACATCATTTTTTCAGCTAAATTTATTTGTTTATTTATTTTTTTCAAACTAGATCTGAAGACAACCACTCAAGACCGAAGAACTCCATTCAACAACCCAACGTTCAAGTCGGTGAATCTGCAGTTTAAATGCAACGTTCTCATCTAATCTTCAAAGTTCAACCGCCAAAACCTTATTTATTTTTGACAAAAAGCCTACCTGTTTTTTATGTTTCTAATTTTTTGCTAAGTTAAGTTAAAAAGACTCTAAATATACTCTTTGTGTGGCTAGAAGACATAGATGTCTGAAGTATTAACGTATTAACTAGCCTTAAAACTTTTTTCGTCATTATTCAAGTAGTCATATTTGAAATAGATCTCTTAGGCTATGTGTAATATAACTTCGTGAATAAGCAAGTGCAATTTTGAAGAATTTGGAAAACATATTGAATATTCAACTTTTGTAGATGGTAAGTAATTTAATTAAATGAAATTATTACTTTATGACAGTTTCGGAGTATTTTTGATTAACCCATTAAGACCGAGAATATATTTTTTAAGATTTAAATACATATTATTTTTTTATATTGTTGTATTTAACCAGTATAAAGAAGCAGAAATAGTAAAAGAAAATTTTTTTTGGTTTGGTTTTTGAGATATTTACTGATACTGTATGGTATTTGTAGTCATTTAGAGACGTTTGTATTGCAAAACTGTTTGTAATAGGTACATAATATAATAATTTTAACATTAAAAAGTTATTTAGTGTGGTAAGGTGCAAAACATTTTTAATGCGAAGTCCAACGTTATATTTCTGATGTACATAAACCTGAATAATCTCCTGTCTTCGTTTGTCGGGAGAGTTTCTGGACACCAGGCAATTAAAATCCGAAAACTTTAAATTAGCCTAATAAAATAAAAAAAAGTCAAAATGTAAATTCGTACAGGTTAAAACAAATTTTATATCAAAGTTTAGGTGGGTACAAAAACTATTTTCAAAAAAGTATCCAAATCATACAAGGGGATCATTGTTTAAATAATTAAAAAGGGGTCATTTTTTCAAAAAAAAATACTTTTTTAACTGCTGAGGTAATTAACTTATCAATGAAGATCTATGGGATTTTTTTCTGCAAAGTTGAAGAGTAAATTTTTCATATAGGACTTACTAAATTAAATTTGACCCCCTATTTATTTAAATAATTGTATATAAAACTTTAAAAACAAATTTGCAAAAAATTATTTTTAGCGTTTTAAATAAGCGCTATAAAATATCTTATTTTACAGACTAAGTTGCGCTATGTTACCAGTATTAAGAAAAAAAAAATTGGTCAAAAAATATTTAATATTTTTTGAAATATTGAATTTATTTATTAAATGTTACTATATTTTAAATTGCAAAAACGCGGTTGTTGCCAAAGAAATATTCACCTGCTTAAGATCTCATTATTTTTATTTTTATGTATATTTTCGATAAATGTATTGATAAATTCAAATTTCAATTAAACTCCCACCTAAAATTGCATTTGAAAATTATTCAAATTTGTTTATAATTTGTTTTTTTAAAAACGTTGCGGGGATTAAGTATTTTGATATGCCGTTTCGATAATTGGGTTCCTGGGAATTTTTTACTAATTAACAAAATTTCTTTTTTTTTCTTGGAGTTTTATTACTACGGGCCCTTTTAGGGTTAAATTTTATTAAGAATGTCGAATCTCTGTGTTATAGATTCTAGACCTAAAAATATTAAGATTTAACTAAAATCTCTTAAATAAAATGTGGCTACTTACTGAGTTACAGGGTGTTTTATTTAAAAATTTAAAAATTATTGTTACCCTAGTACTTTAAAACTATTTGACGTCTCCTTATCATACTTGGCAGAAAGTGTGGCTATTATAGACCCCACTAAATTGTGATTAATAAACGTTTCTAGCTAGTGCCAGAGGCGTACGACAGGGGATAGTGAATGATTGACCCTTCCCAAATTCTACGCCACTGAGTGAATTACTATTTTAGCGAAATTTTTCGATTCTCCAATACTTTGTATGTAATTAACTTTATTGGTATCGATAAAGTCATCAGTTTGAGAGATATTGGCAGTTTAAAATGAATGAATGGATGAATCAAAATAACTATGCCGTTTCATTTTTAACGTCCAATATCTCGAAAACTAATGACTTAATTGCTACCAGTAAAGAGTATATTATTTACATAGAAAGTATTGGAGAATCGAAAAATTTCGCTAAAATAGTAATTCCCTCAGTGGCGTAGAATTTGGTAAGGGTCAACCATTAACTATCCCCTGTCGTACGCCTCTGGTAGTAGCTAGAAACTTTTATTTATCACAATTTAGTAAACTGTATAGTACCCACACTTTTTGTCAAGTATGATAAGGATACGTCAAATAGTTTGAAAGTACTTGGTAAAAATCATTTTTAAATTTTTAAATAAAACACCCTGTAACTCAGTAAGTAGCCACATTTTATTTAAGTAATTTTAGACCAATCTTAATATTTTTAGGTCTAGAATCTACAGCTTAGTGATTCAACATTCATAATGAAACTTAACCCTAAAAGGGCCCGTAGTAATATAACTCCAAGAAAAAAAAAAAGAAAAGGAAAAAACGACAAAAAAATTTGTTAATTAGTGAAAAATTCCCAGGAACCCAATTATCGAAACGGCATTTCAAAATATTTAATCCCCGCGACGTTATTAAAAAAACAAATTATAAACAAATTTGAATAATTTTCAAATGCCATTTTAGGGGGAAGTTTAATTGTAAGTTGAATTAATCAATACATTTATCGAAAATATACATAAAAATAAAAATAAGATTTAATACAGGTGAATATTTCTTTGACAACAACCGCGTTTTTGCAATTGAAAATAGAGTAAGATTTAGTAAACAAATTCAATATCTCAAAAACTATTAAATATTTTTGGACCATTTTTTTTTGTTTAATACTGAAAACATAGTGCAACCTCTCCTGTAAAACAAGATATTTTATATTGCTTATTTAAAACGCTAAAAATAATTTTTTGCAAATTTGTTTTTAAAGATTTATGTATAATTATTTAAATAAATAGGGGGTCAAATTTAATTTAGTAAGTTTTTGTGTGAAAAATCTACCCTTCAGCTTTGCAGAAAACAATCCTATAGACCTTCATTAGTAATTAAATGACCTCAGCAGTTAAAAAAGTAATTTTCTTGCAAAAATGACCCCTTTTTAATTATTTAAACAATGATCCCCTTGTATGATTTGGATACTTTCTTGAAAATATCTTTTGTACCCACCTACACTTTGATATAAAATTTGTTTCAACCTGTACGAATTTACATTTTGATTTACATGTAGTGTAATTTTATTTTACTAGACTAAATCGCTTATAACTAAGCGCCGGTTGTTCGAACGCTAATCAACAATGCTCACTATCAAATATTTAATTACTGTCACCAAAACTGTCAATGTCAACTTTTGTTGGGTTGCTGAAAATATAATTGATTATAATTATGAGATTAGTTAATCAATTAACATAACAATTATTAACATAATTGATTAAGTAATTTAATAATTGTAATCAATTATGTTTTCTGCAACCCAAACAAAGTTGACATTGACAGTTGGTGACAGTAACTAAATATTCGATAATGATCATTGTTGATTAGTGTTCGAACAACCGGCCCTCAAACTATTACCTTTTGAGAAAAATGACAAGAAACCTATTTTATTTAGAATGTCCCAAAAAATCTAAAAAAATATATTTTTCGGAGGAAAATCGGAGATTTTTGGAAAAGTGCGCGCCGCACCGGCAAAAAAATCGGATGAACACGCATAATTAACAATTAAATAACAACGGTGTAAATTTAAGTTATATTTTCAACTACAATTCAAGTACTTGGCAACCTCAAAAATAGTAATTTAAATATGAGTTTTTAAGCCATACAATGCGTATTTTCGAATTTTTCAGATTTTAAATCGCCTATAACTCGAAAACTATCAATTTTTGAGACAAATCACAAGATAGGTACCTTTCTTGTTTAGAATGACCCAAGAAACCTAAAAAGTATTATTCGGGTCAAAAAAAGTGATCTTTTGTATTTGTTTAAAAAAATTGTTTAAAGAATATCTGCCCAAAAATTCCGCTTCAGATTTGTTTAAAGGGGACATTTTTGAATAGGAATCCACAAAGAAACCGAATCAGAAATTTTTTCAGACGGGAGCGGTCTCACCACATGGACCATAAGCCCAATGTTCTATTAGTCTAGTAAAATAAAATTACACTACATGTAAATCAAAATGTAAATTCGTACAGGTTGAAACAAATTTTATATCAAAGTTTAGGTGGGTACAAAAGATAGTTTCAAGAAAGTATCCAAATCATACAAGGGGATCATTGTTTAAATAATTAAATAGAGGTCATTTTTGCAAAAAACTTACTTTTTTAACTGCTGAGGTCATTCAATTACTAATGAAGGTGTATAGGATTGTTTTCTGCAAAGTTGAAGGGCAAATTTTTCACATAAGACTTACAAAATTAAATTTGACCCCCTATTTATTTAAATAATTACACATAAAACTTTAAAAACAAATTTGCAAAAAAATTATTTTTAGGGTTTTAAATAAGCACTATAAAATATCTTATTTTACAGGAGAAGTTGCGTTATGTTATCAGTATTAATAAAAAAAAATTGGTCCAAAAATATTTAATATTTTTTGAGATATTGAATTTGTTTATTAAATGTTACTCTATTTTCAATTACAAAAACGCGGTTGTTGCCAAAGAAGTATTCACCTGTATTAAATCTTATTATTTTTATTCTTTTGTATATGTTCGATAAATGTATTGATAAATTCAAATTTCAATTAAACTTCCCCCTAAAATGGCATTTGAAAATTATTCAAATTTGTTTATATTTTTTTTTAATAACGTCGCGGGGATTAAACATTTTCAAATACCGTTTCGATAATTGCATTCCTGGGAATTTTTCACTAATTAACAAATTTTTTTGTCTTTCTTTCCTCTTCTTTTTTTTTCTTGGAGTTATATTACTACGGGCCCTTTTAGGGTTAAGCTTCGTTAAGAATGTCGAATCTCTAAGTTGTAGATTCTAGACCTAAAAATATTAAGATTGGTCTAAAATCACTTAAAGAAAATGTGGCTACTTACTGAGTTACAGGGTGTTTTATTTAAAAATTTAAAAATTATTTTTACCAAGTACTTTCAAACTATTTGACGTATCCTTATCATACTTGGCAGAAAGTATGGGTACTATACAGTCTACTAAATTGTGATAAACAAAAGTTTCTAGCTGCTACCAGAGGCGTACGACAGGGGATAGGTAATGGTTGACCCTTCTTTAATTCTACGCCACTGAGGGAATTACTATTTTAGCGAAATTTTTCGTTTCTCTAATACTTTCTATGTAAATAATATACTCTTTACTGGTAACGATTAAGTCATTAGTTTTCGAGATATTGGACGTTAAAAATGAAACGGCATAGTTATTTTGATTCATTCATTCATTAATTTTAAACTTCCAATATCTCTCAAACTGATGACTTTATCGATACCACTATAGTTATTTACATACAAAGTATTGGAGAATCGAAAAATTTCGCTAAAATAGTAATTCACTCAGTGGCGTAGAATTTGGGAAGGGCCAACCATTACCTATCCCCTGTCGTACGCCTCTGGTAGCAGCTAGAAACTTTTGTTTATCACAATTTAGTAGACTGTATAGTACCCACACTTTCTGCCAAGTATGATAAGGATACGTCAAATAGTTTGAAAGTACTTGGTAAAAATAATTTTTAAATTTTTAAATAAAACACCCTGTAACTTAGTAAGTAGCCACATTTTATTTAAGTGATTTTAGACCAATCTTAATATTTTTAGGTCTAGAATCTACAACTTAGAGATTCGACATTCTTAACGAAGCTTAACCCTAAAGTAATATAACTCCAAGAAAAAAAAAGAAGAGGAAAGAAAGACAAAAAAATTTGTTAATTAGTGAAAAATTCCCAGGAATCCAATTTTTGAATCGGTATTTGAAAATGTTTAATCCCCGCGACGTTATTAAAAAAAAAAAACAAATTATAAACAAATTTGAATAATTTTCAAATGCCATTTTAGGGGGAAGTTTAATTGAAATTTGAATTTATCAATACATTTATCGAACATATACAAAAGAATAAAAATAATAAGATTTAATACAGGTGAATACTTCTTTGGCAACAACCGCGTTTTTGTAATTGAAAATAGAGTAACATTTAATAAACAAATTCAATATCTCAAAAAATATTAAATATTTTTTGACCAATTTTTTTTTGCTTAATACTGATAACATAGCGCAACTTAGTTTGTAAAAAAAAGATATTATATCGTGCTTATTTAAAACGCTAAAAATATTTTTTTGCAAATTTGTTTTTAAAGTTTTATATACAATTATTTAAATAAATAGGGGGCCAAATTTAATTTAGTAAGTCTTATGTGAAAGATTTTCTTTTCAACTTTGCAGAAAAAAATCCCATAGACCTTCATCGATAAGTGGATTAGCTCAGCAGTTAAAAAAGTATTTTTTTGCAAAAATGACCCCTTTTTAATTATTTAAACAATGATCCCCTTGTATGATTTGGATACTTTCTTGAAAATATCTTTTGTACCCACCTAAACTTTGATATAAAATTTGTTTTAACCTGTACGAATTTACATTTTGACTTTTTTTTATTTTATTAGGCTATATTCTAAACGTGAAATAAAGTATAAGTGTTTTTAGTCCCAAATGCCCTGGTCTATATGAATGTAGGTAATTGCGTTGTGATTACCGCAGACGAATATAGCTTCCAAGAAACTATTTATTGTGCCGTACCGGATACTACTATCGGTACGTTTTTTTTTAAATCGGTATTTTTAAAGCGCCAACGTATAATTTCCTAAAATTATTACCGTTCTTAAAATTGTTTTAAAACCGTCTACATACGCCCTGATAACCTGACAACCTGACCTCCTGACCCGACAAAATTCTCCGACCCTTTTTGTGGGGGTCGTATATCCTGACAAAAGTATCTGACTAAACGTAAAATTATCATTTTACTTAACATTTTTTTTAAACCTAATTAGTCTGGGTAGATTTATCAAAGAATAGGCCATTTTTGGGAAAAGTTATTTACCAGCAATTTTATCGCTGGAGTCGAATCGTATGAATGTATATATTAATAATATAGGTATGCAAAGTCCGCAGATAGTGTGCTACTTTTGTTATAAACAAAATGGCGCCCGAAAATCGTATTTCTTTCAATTTTTGCTCTATAACTCGAAAGATTTTAACTTTACACCAAAAACACCCAAATAAAAATTCACCGCAATTAAATTCTGCATAGAGATGTGTTCTTCCCCATTTACTTCGACAAAAATTTTCCCCCGAAATGCGGGTTTTTCCAACAAAATCTTTAATTTTCAACTAAAATTTTAAGTATTTTCTATGGGAAATAAGCCACAATTTTACTAAAAAATGAATTTATTAACGTTTCGAAGCCCAAATCGGGTTTCGTTGTCAAAATACAAAATACTATTAAAATAAACAAAAATATTGTTGCTAAGTAAAAAAAAATTCTTCTAATAATTTATTTAATCTGACTCATTTATATTGGCAATTCAGACGCATATTAAACATTTTAAAGTAGAAGACTTTAACATGATATCGCCAATATTTATGAGTTGCCTTCCTGGGACGACTTTACTAAAAGATAGTTCATTCGATTATATGAAATCAATCCCAACTCAAGAATATCCGTCGTAAAAAAAATCATAGCATGTGATCTGTCTTTAAAAAGACAACCAAATGAAGACACTGGAAAACAAAATCTATAGAACTTTATTCAAATTTAAAAATGATCTCACGTACTATCAAAGAAAATTAATGACACCTCATTACAGTAAGACACCACATTTTTGTGGAGTACCGAAAATTCATAAAGCGAATATTCCACTTAGACCCATTTGTAGTACCATCAATTCTCCTTGTAGTGAGCTATCAAAATTTTTATTAAATATTATAAAACCATTTGCAAATAATATTGACACATTTATAAAAAATACACAACATTTTTTAAACAAATTAACAAATATTGAATTTAATCCAAATAATATTTTAGTAAGTTTTGACATAAACAGTTTATCTACAAATGTGCCATTAGATAAAACTTTAAACATAATTAAAACGAAGTTAGAAAATGATAATACATTGACAACCAGGACAAAACTAAATGTATCAGCTATAATGGAGTTATTGACATTATGTACTAATAATACCTATTTTCAACTAAATAATGAATTCTATAAAAAAATAAAAATAAAAATTTTGGTCCAGCAATGGGCTCTCCTTTATCTCCATTATTGGCTAACATATTTATGGAGGATTTCACAGTATGGTGGAGATATGTAGATGATGTGTTTTCAATATGGCCTCATAGATCAGAATTGTTGGATACATTCCTGAATGTTATAAACGATCAAGAAGAGACAGTAAAATTTACAATGGAAAAGGAATACAATAACACTTTGCCTTTCCTCGATGTTTTAGTCTCAAAGAAGGATACTGGATATGAGACTCAAGTGTATAGAAAACCAACACACACCAACAGATATCTAAATTACAAATCAAATCACAACATCAACGTTAAAAAGGGAATCATTAAATCCTTATATGATAGAGCCAAAATTACTTGTTCTAACGAAAATTCATTTTAGAAGAAAAACAATTGTTAACATCTGTTTTATTAAAAAATGATTATCCTTTATCGTTTATAAATAAGGAATTGACAAGATTGGATCGAATGGAATAGAACAACTTAGAACGGGATCCTACAACATTCACAAGAAATAATACGAGGAAAATAACAATACCATATATAAAAGGACTATCCGAGAAACTTAAAACAATAGGAAATAAATTCAACATTTCAACAACATTCAAAACAACAAACACATTGAGATCTATTCTATCTAAAACTAAACCTAACAATGAAAAAGAAAGAACAAAGAATTGCATTTATAAAATACCTTGTGAATGCGAACAATTTTATTAAGTGAAACATCAAGACCATTAAACGTTAGAATAAGTGAACATCAGTCTTATATTAAAAATAGAGAATTTGATAGATCTCAAATATATCAACACGCATGGGATAATGAACATAGAGTTGAGTGGAGAGATTCAAGTATAGTCCTGAAAGAATCAGATAGTAAAAAGAGACAAATCAAAGAAGCGGCTCTAATTATGCTAAATGAAACCAATTGTGTCGCAAATTCTTCGGTAGAATGCAGTAGGATGTGGTTACTCATACTGAAAGAGGAAGTCAATAGAAAGAAAATACCACGATTAGTAAGTCAATAACATATCGAGTTAGTACAAATTTTATATTTTAGTGTTACTTATTGTATATCTATGTATTATTAATATTATTTATAATTTAAACATATTAAAATCAGAATTTGGTATTAGTTTTTTGAAGGTAAATTAAATGTAAGACCAAATACTTACGATGTGGGGATAGTATCACGAGGTTTTTTCCTGGTTTTCCCTCGTGATTTACTATGAAATCTCTAACGCGAGAATTTTACTGTCATCTTTGCATTTTATTGTCTTTTTAAAGACAGATCACATGCTATGATTTTTTTTACGACGGATATTCTTGAGATGGGATTGATTTCATATAATTGAATGAACTATCTTTTAGTAAAGTCGTCCCAGGAACGCAACTAATAAATATTGGTGATATCATTTTAAAGTCTTCTACTTTAAAATGTATAATATACGTCTGAATTGCCAATATAAATGAGTCAGATTAAATAAATTATTAGAAGAATTTTTTTTTTCTCTTTTTTACTTCGCAACAACATTTTTGTTTATTTTAATAGTATTTTGTATTTCGACAACTAAACCCGATTTGGGCTTCGAAACGTTAATAAATTCATTTTTTTAGTAAAATTGTGGCTTATTTCCCATAGAAAATACTTAATTATAAAAATGCCACAAGGAAATAGCTTCAGAACAACAACTAAAATTGTACATAAGTAATTGTTTATAAATAATTAAATAACTTGGTACTATAATATAAAAGCACTTTTCGTATAGATTATAATTCCAGAGGCAGATGGAAATTGAAAGAACAGTTTAGTAACAATTGAATTGTTAATTAAAAATTTACGGTCGCTATAATAATCACAATAGTAACGTGCACAAAATGATATATGAAGCATATTAATAAAGGGCATTGTGTGTGAAGGATTCCAAGAAAATCACTTTATTTATTAATTCTTCTTTTTTTGGGGTGGTTCCGGGGAAAAGATGGGGGTGAATTATACAAATTTGTAAATAGCACCAGTACATGGGTAATCTCTGAAAGTCTTTTTACTCTAGCATAAACTGTTCAGATGGTATAAAAAGGGGTTTTTTAAAATGTAACACCCTGTAATTAAAAAAGGGCAATTACCCTTAAGTGAAACCTATACCAAAAAATCAATTAATTATTTGTGAATAATTGCCGTAGGATTTCTTCTTAATTTCCGTTAGAGTTAGGGAAAAATATATATTTTTTAAAAACATCTTTTTTAAAAACTTGTCAACTTTGGAGCGCCACCCCCGCTAAACGGTGGATGATAGACAGATGCTGTCGGGAAATAAATCGTAGAAACTATAGTCCTCTTCATATTTCTATAAAAGAAATTTTTTGTAAAAGTTACAGGAAGGGCTACGTTCCGAAAAAACCACAAATTACCCCTTTTAAAGGGGTGAAAAGGGGGGTTCCGGGGCGAAATTTTTTCAGAAAAGTTAGTCTTATAATAAGCACCCCTTGATATAACGAAAAAAAAAAAAATAAAACCGGACTTGTGTCCATTTTGCAAGGTTCAACCTTTGTTTCCTACACTAATAGGTGTAAATATTTTAGTTGAAATGTTAAGAAGATGAGTTGCTGTGCCCAAGGGCTATATTATGGCAGGAGGAAGTTACGAGATGCCGAGTTATCCAGGCAGCACAAGATTGATCGTCTAAATTGGTGTCTTCATCACCAAAACTGGAACATTGGAAATTGGAATAATGTGCTATTTTCAAACAAAAGTAAGAAAAGAAACAAAACAAAAGAAAAGCAAGAACGGAAACTGCCAGATTTATTCAGTAATATAAAACAGAAAGGGTCATGTTCTGGGGAGGAATTATGATCGGTAAAACAATCCTTCAATTTTCATCCAACTAACTAATAATAGCTCGCAGGTATGTTGATTTGGTTCTATAACATGTACCTAGTTATAGTCCATTTGCTCTAAATCCATTTGCTCTAAATTTTAAAGAACCGCTTGGATTGACATGAAATTTGGCATGCGCATAGCTTACATGTAAAGAAAAAGTGATATTGTGCCGATGTGTGCTTTTGTCCTGGGGGTGACTTTCACCCCCTCTTGAGGGTGAAAAAATATATATCCAAAATAACTCCGGAAATGGGTAAACTGACTAATTTTAAGTAACTTTTGTTCTATAGAGCTTTTTCGCCAAGTCAACACTTTTCGAGTTATTTGCGAGTGAATATGTTCATTTTTCAACAAAATAACCACATTTTTAAACGAGTTTTCACAAATAACTCAAAAAGTAAATATTTTGTCGAAAAAAACGTTCTTAGCAAAAATATAGCTTATAAAAAAGTAAAAAAAAATGGTGTACACGTTAGGTCTCTGGATCTCGTAGAACCTGAGTTATAGCCAATGAAAAATAGATTCATATTCACCAAATTTCAAATAGAACATTTCGACGTGAAATATCCAAAAAATTAAGCACTTTTTGGGAGAAACTCATTCTAACTTTTTTAAAGTGTTTAAAAAAAGCTTTATTTCTGTTTTTACAAAAAGTTTCTAGCATTTAATTTAAGCAAGTTGCGCTCGAAATAAAGTTGGTCCCTTTTGTTTTTGCAAAAAAAAATCGGGAAGACAAACCCCTAATTAGCAACTTAAATGAAATTAATCGTTACCGCTTCACAAATTATTTTACTTATATTGTGTTTATATGATCTGTAAGTTTCATCGATTCAAAGTGCTTATTTTTGAAAAAATTTGGTTTCAAAATAAAATTTTTAAAAATTTAAATTTTGAAAAATATGATTTTTTTCAAAATTACTTAAAAATTGTTAAAGATACCAAAAATCTCGAAAAACAAAAAAAGTCAGATTTGCTTTTCTGAATATCACGTATTTTTTTGTTTTTCTGTTAGACAAAAATTGATTAAGATTTGATGTTTCTAAATTTGCATACATTCGTGATCAGTGACTCGTTCAACCCCTTTTAACTACAACCCTTTCAATAATAAGGACTTTGAACCGATGAAACTTACAGATCATATAAACAATATATACACGAGTCCAGAAACTTGTGAAGTAGTAACGATTAAGTTTATTTAAGATAATAATTAGGGGGTGATTTTCTCGATTTTTTTACCAAAACCAAAAGGGACTAACTTTATTTTGAGCATAACTTGTTTAATTTTGATGCTAGAAATTTTTTTATAAAACAAAAATGAAGCTTTTTTAAACACTTTAAATAAGTTGTAATGAGTTTTCCCCGAAATGTGCTTCATTTTTGGTTATTTCACGTTAAAATATTCCATTTGGAATTTGACGAATATGAACCTATTTTTCATTAGCTATATCTCTGCTTCTACTAGGTGTAGAGGCGTGATGTATACACCATTTTTTTAAAATTTTTACACGCTATATTTTGGCTGAGAATGTTTTTTCCACAAAATACTTACTATATGAGTTATTTGCGAAAAACCGTCTAAAAGCGTAGTTATTTTGTTGAAAAAATGAACATATTCACTGCCAAATAACTCGAAAAGTATTGACTTAGTGAAAAAACTCTATAGAACAAAAGTTACTTAAAATTAGCCAGTTTATCCATTTCCTGACTTTCTTTGGACGAATTTTTCTTCACCCCCAAGAGGGGGTGAAAACCACCCCCAGGACAAAAGCACATATCGGCACAATAGCACTTTTTTTCTTTGACTTCTTAGCTATGTGTATGCCAAATTTCATGTCAATCCAAGCGGTTCTTTAAAATTTAGAGGTTTTGCAATATTTTACCGTTTAAGAACGGACTATTAGGCTCCTGAGAGATGCGATGGAAGAAAATTTAATTCAGAATTAATTCGCTTAAAATAATAAAAAATATCAGATGATTCCATATAAGTTTGGTTGAGTGTATTTCTCTCAGTCTTTCCCGATTCTATTTTGTTTATCTTCAAATGAGAACCATTGGAAAACTGTGCAATTTTAGTATAAACCGATTCTGGTGTAAACACTGTATCCAACAATTTAACTAAAAGTGTAAAATATTAACCTTCCCACATTTTTGAAAAAATAGTATCGAAACTGTTATTAAATATAAAGAACTGAGACGATACAATCTGAATATTATTTAAGCTTTGGGAAAGTGTATAATCATTTTAACGACAGAATATAATATAAGCATTCACGGTAAGCGGCACCATTAAAATAATACTGGACTCATAACCTAAGTATATCCTTGCTGTTGTTAGTCCATTTACTCACGGTCTTTGCTGGAAATTTTAAAGAACTTCTTAGATTTACATGGAATTTGGCATCTTTATAGTAGTCTAAGAGCTGCGAGCGGATTTTTTGTGCGTGTTAAGTAATATGGAAAAACTATACGGGGATATGTTGAATTTGTTGTGTACATGACTTTCCAAAACGGCCGGAAACCAGAGTGGGGGACGATAGTAGTTATAAGGGGTCAAAGTCGCGGCTTTTATTATTTTTTTTTGTGACGCTCATGATCGAGATAGTGCACCAAAAATTGGGAATAAGTAGATCATGACGTAACTAAGTAAAATCTCTAGGGGCGGAACGTTGCGTGGCCGACAAAGGGTGGGGGTAGGGGTGAATATAAAAAATATAAAGGGTTTTTTGCGACGTTTGTGATTGAGATAGTGCTCCAAAATTTGGGAATAAGTAGACCATGACATAACTAAGTAAATTCCCTAGAGCCGAAAACCAGAGTGGGGGACGAGGGTATTTATAAGGGGTCAAAATCGCGGTTTTTATTAACTTTTTTGTGATGCTCATAATGGAAATAGTGCACCAAAATTTGGGAATAAGTAGATCATGACGTAACTAAGTAAAATCTCTAGGGGCGGAACGCTGCGTGGCCGACAAAGGGGGGTGAGGGTGAATATAAAAAATATAAAGGGTTTTTTGCGACGTTTGTGACTGAGATAGTGCACCAAAATTTGGGAATAAGTAGACCATGACATAACTAAGTAAAATCCCTAGAGCCGGAAACCAGAGTTGGTGACAAGGGTAGTTATAAGGGGTAAAAGTCGCGGTTTTTATTATTTTTTTGTGACGCTCATGATAGAGATAGTTCACCAAAATTTTGGAGTAAGTAGGTCATGACGTAACTAAGTAAAATCTCCAGGGGCGGAACGCTGCTTGGGGTACAAAGGGGGGTAGGCAGGGGTGAGTATAAAAATATAAGGGGTTTTTTGCTGTTCGTGATCGAGATAGTGCACCAAAATTTGGGAATAAGTAGATCATGAGATTACTAAGTAAAATCTCCAGGGGCGGAACGCTGCGTGGGGGATAAATGTTGTGATGTGCCACAAAAAAAATAATACAAACTGCGACTTTGACCCCTTAAAACTACTTTCATCCCCAACTCTGGTTTCCACCCCAAGAGATTTTGCTTAGTTACGTCATGATCTACTTACTCCCAAATTTTGGTTCACTATCTCGATTACGAACGTCGCAAAAAACCCCTTATATTTTTATATTCACCCATGCCCCACCCCTTTGTCGGCCACGCGGCGTGCCACCCCTGGAGATTTTACTTAGTTACTTTCGAACACTTTTGCATAATGAAGTTTTTTTATTTTTGATACAGTAAAAACAATTGAAATTGAAATCCCTGTTCTCAATATTGTTTATTTCCGGGAATCTGATAATAGCCATATTTTTAATACTGTAAATATTTTATTTTTCAGACGAAAACAATGTATAGTTGAATACGAAAATATAACTTGGTTTAACTACCAACATCAGCATTTTATTTGCACTGACATTTAGTATAAAAAAAAGTTAGTATGTTATCACGTTCTTGTAAACTTGGCTCTCTAACAACAGACATAGAAAGAAAACAGCTGATATGGTACGGACACGTCCAGAGGATGGATAACTCAAGACTCCCTAAAATAATTATGCAATGGGTACCACCAAACCGCAGAAAGAGAGGAAGACCCAAGAAATCTTGGAGAGAGGGAGTAACGAAGGCGATGAGCGCAAGAGATCTTAGAGAGGGTCAATGGGATGATAGAGTGTCATGGAAATTAGGCATCGGACAACGTCGCAAGACGTTTTAAAACCGATTGATAGATAGATGTTATCACGTTCTTGTAAACTTAACCAATGCCGGGATGGCGACGGCGAAGTGGCTCGACGGCGAAACGGCGACGGCGAAATGGCGACGGCGAAACCGCTTTCCGACCATAGCAAACATGTCAGAGAAAAAAAGTGATATGGTGCCGTTGTGTGCTTTTGCTCTGGGGGTGAGTTCCACTCCTTCTAACGGGTGAAAAAACATACGTTCAAAATAAGTCCGGAATTTGATAAACTAACTAAGCAATGTTTGACTAAGCAATGTTTGTCCTATAGAGTTTTTTCACTAATAAGTATAAGTCAATTCTTTTGGAGTTACTTGCGAGTGAATATGTTAATTCTTTAACAAAAAACCACGTTTTTAGACGGTTTTTCGCAAATAACTCAAAAAGTAAGTATTTTGTCGAAAAAATATTCTTAGCAAAAATATAGCTTATAAAAAACTGAAAATGGTGTATATGTTGTAGTCAAACCCCGAATTTCTGGCATTCCTAGGTTTGACTAGGCAATCCTCAGGTGTGACTAACGGTCTTAGTCAAACCTCGAAATACATTCCATTTTCGGCCTTTGACTGAAGTGATTTTAGTTAAACCTAGGAGTGTCTAACTTTTCAGTCAAAAGTCACAGGAAAAATAATCTGTTTCGGACTTTGACTAGGCGATCCTAGAAGTAACTGACAGACTCGGTCAAGCCTCGATTTGTTGTACTATACACTGGTAGATTCCATAAAAAAGGTCCTTCAGATAGAGGAAAAGTTAGAAAACGCTATCAATTCATCTGGTGAGAAGCAATATGATACTGATGATACTATTAAGTGGCAACGTATTCATTAAGTGCTGGAATTTTAGATTTACTAACAATTCATGTGAATAATGATTCTTTTATAACTTGCAGACTAAATAAATTGTTTTACTATACAGTGCACTACACCGTGTACGTGCCTTGCTCTTGCTTTGCCTAGAATCTTAAAATATTTCATAAAAACATTAGTCCATTAAAATGTTACATTTAGGGTTGCATTTGTTAGAGGAGTCAATTTTATTTTTTTAAAGTGTAGGGGGGCTCAGTAGAAGCTTAAGTTCAAGTTTTTGGGGTCGCCACCCTTGTCCCCTGGCCGCCATCTTGGAAAAAGGGGTGAATAGAAAATTCTATTAAATTGGTTTAGACTAGGCTAAACTAGTTTATCCTGATATAAAAATATACACTTCAGGATAAACTAGTTCCTGAAGTGTGCGTCTTCATATCAGAATAAACTAGTTTGGCCTAGGCCAAACTAGTTTGGCCCAAAGTGTGTGTATTTATATCAGGATAAACTAGTTTGGCCTAGGCCATACTAGTTTATCCTAACGCGCTTAGGACAAACTAGTTTGTCCTGAAATCGGGTTTGGCCGGTAACATATACACGGTTTTTTTTTCACTTTTTATAAATTATATTTTTGTTAGGTACGAATAGTTTTTGGATTAAATACTTACTTTTTGTGTTATTTGCGAAAAACCGTCTAAAATCGTGTTTTATTTTTTGTTGAAAAATGAATATATTCACTCGTAAATAACTCGAAAAGTATTGATTTAGTGAAAAAGCTTTATAGAACAAAAGTTGCTTAGAATTAATCAGTTTATCCACTTTAAGACTTATTTTAAAAGTATATTTTTTCACGCTCGAAATGGAATGATACCCACCCCCAGTGTAAAAGCACACATTGGCACAATATCACTTTTTCCTTTATCATGTTAGCTATGTGTATGTGTATGCCAAATTTCAGGTCAATAAAAGCGTTTCTTTAAAATTTAGAGATTTTGCAATATTTTACCGTGAGTGAGTGGACTATGTAGAAGATATGAACGAGTTGTGGGATCAATAATTATTATATTTGCAGGAATGATTTCGTTTTCTTAAGCGTCAACTTAATAATTTTATGTCAAGGTGCAAACTTGATTGATGGATAGGCTTTTTAAATGAGACGAAAAATCAATAGAACTATGTAAATTATAAAATTCTTTTAATAAATAGGTAAGTTTACAGCGGTGAACCCAAGAATAATAGAGTCAAACATTGTGCAGCTGTGCCCATTTATAATAAACTAGTAAAATACGTAAAAATCTCGCAAAAAGTTTATGAGCAAATTATCATTTATGATAATTTAATCAATTTTATCATTAATGATAAATAAATACCCCCTGTTGGTGGCATAAACCCTCCAACAGGGGATTTATGCCCCCAACTAAGATGCTGCCATGGGAATTAAAGAAGAATTTTACGATATAATTTAGTAGACATATTACGTAGAAGGAATTAAGAAAAACCAGAAGATATTCATGGCTATGGCTATGAAAAGGAAGACATTTGACCCGTGTGTTCTTCCACAGCCACCTTTACTTTACAAGCCATGAAGAGAAAAAGGCAACGTCGCAATTGATGACGTCGTCGGTACGCTTTCGAAACCACGATTTTAAAGTACAAATTCAAGTAAAATTTATAGTATTTTTTAGTGCAGTCACTGAAGGTTTTCACCTCCGATTTCGTTGAACTTCCATCGATTTTCATAAAAATTGGTGAGTAGTTAGAAGATACCTCAAGACACAAAGGTGGCAAAATCTGTTTAGTATAAGGTATCTGTTTAGTATACGAAGCGAATACGTTCGATAACGAAGCAAAGGGTCAAAAATCGAGGTCCTGGGTAGGTACACCACGGCATATTTTTTGGGGGTATGTATCTTACGTTCAAAGAGAGGCAGGAAAACCGCGAATACACCAAATCAATAGCACTTGAGTTATGTTTTCAAATGGTGCCTATGTGGTCAGGATCGGACATACACACGGCTCAGTATAGCCGAAAAACTCAAAAATTGAACTTTGAAAATTTTGGTTTTCCGACAATTACTCAAAACTTCATTCTACGAATTGCGCCAATAATTGAGCGTACGAGGCCTTTAGATGTGTTTACGGTATATGAATCATATCTGAAAAGATTCGAATTTTTAAGTTATAGGGCTCATAAGAATTACGACTAAATCAAGTTCCTATGGGAAAAAACAGATTTTCAATTTTACTAATTACCTATTGTACCTTCAGTTATCATATTTGACCTTAGATGCATCAGATACTACTTGTCAATACCTTTCGAACTCATGTTTAGTGATCAAAATCGGTTACGCCATATCGAGCTATCCAGCTAAGTAAAATCCATTAAACCATTATCGCCGAAACGTTCTAGTTGTAGTGGTTACGACGTTAAATTTGACCGGGCAGTTCAAGTTCATTTGTCAGCCATCATAATATTTTTTGCAATATATTCCGAATAGAAAAAAAATCTAGTGGACATTCGATGCACAAAAAGAATTATATTGAAAAAAAAAGTATTGGGATGGCTGGAATATAAACTCGGAATGCCCTATCACAAGTTTAGTCTTGTAACCACTAGAAGATTTGGACGATAATGTGACAAAGACGACCAATTATAACGCTTAACGGGTAATCGAGAAACAGTACATTTAAGTTCATACATTTAATTTATAAAAAACTTTGAAAAACTCCTGATACGAAAACTAAAAAAACTTCTAAGTTTTTCACAAAATATTCTAGCTACAAAAGAGCTGATATGAAAATTGTGTGGCGCAAAAATGTATTAATGTCAGACTGGTATATTATTTGACAAATAATGACATGATTTTGAAGTCAGTTAAGTATGATACGAGTATAGTATGATGCCTTAGGGCATCAAATTTAATTAACTAGTTAAATACTGTTAAGTTGACAAATAACAACCTACTACTGTTAAGTTGACAAATAACAACCTAAGTAGAACTATGGTTACCACAATTACGTTACGATTATTGCTGCTAAATGCACTTATTTGAAAACTAATTAATTCAAAATTCATTCATATTTTTGCATATAAAGAATAATTTAGTCTGACATTAAGGGCCGGTTGTTCGAACGCTAATCAACAATGATCACTATCAAATACTTAATTACTGTCACAAAAATTGTCAATGTCAACTTTTATTGGGTTGCTGAAAACATAATTGATTAAAATTATGAGATTAGTTAATCAATTAACATAACAATTATTAACATAATTGATTAAGTAATTTCATAATTGTAATCAATTATGTTTTCAGCAACCCAAACAAAGTTGATTTTGACAGTTGGTGACAGTAATTAAATATTTGATAATGATCATTGTTGATTAGCGTTCGAACAACTGGCCCTAAGAGTTGAAGGCATCACGGGTATTATAGATAATAACGCTTTCGGCCAACGTATATCCCTCGGATATACACCATTGACCTCAAGCGTTATTATCCTTATAATACCTTTGGTACCTTAATAACTATTTCAATTTGATGGAAAATAAAATTATAATTTTATTTTAAAAGATGTTCCGATGATATTTGCTAAAGGAGTAAAACACGTCACAAAGGAGCTTCAAACTGTAAACTCTATCAAAGTTATTTTTTTGTGGCGCGCTTTACTTCAACTTCAAGTTCAGCAAATATTATGAAAATTTTTTCAAAATAACTAACTAAAAGAAGCCATGGACGACCACCGACTAGATCAGGGGTCACCAATTATGTTCCCTGAGGGTCCGTTTCGAACACCTAAGACACTTCCGGGGTCCGGACTTAATGCTACCAGTGTGTGGTTGTTTTGATTAGGTTTCTTTGCAGATTCTTATTAAAAAATATCCCCTTTAAACAAATCAGAAGGGTGTCTGGTGAAATTTTTGGTCAGAAATTGTTGTAACTTTTTTTTTTACAAATTCAAAACATCACCTTTTTTGCCCCCAAAAATGTTTGTAGCATTTTTTTGCCATCTTAAACAAAATGCTCTATCATTTTTCTCAAAAGTTGATAGATTTCTAGTTTTATGCTATTTAAAATCTGAAAAATGCGAAAATAAACATTTTCGAAACTTGAAAACTGTGTAAATTATTATTTTTGAGGTTGTTAAGTACCTACCTAAATTATAGTATAAATATTAAATTTCAGGATTCTGATGAGTACTGATCAGGGCTCTTATTTCAATTTAGAACGTGGTTTTTATTTGTTAATTATCCTCGTCCACTCGACCCTTAAGCTGCCGCCGCGTCGCACTATACCTATGGTACGTATCGCACTATATGATTGGCGTATTTAATCAACACATTGGTAATAAATAACTGAATAAATAAAACATATATCTAAAAGAACTATGTTAAATTATAAAATTTTAATAATGTCAAGTATTTGTTGGAAATTTTTCGCATAACTACGTATAAAGCCGGCCACACACGAGACTGCGGTGTTGTTCGACAAAATCGTCGATGATATCAATTCTGCAGTACTGCAGCATAAAAACCAGTTTCTCTATTGGCTGTGAGTTTCGACGGTAGCGCTATCTCGCGGTTTGAAACTTATACTTTTCTGATAAAATTTATGTATGTGAAATATACAAAACGAGAAAAATAGATACTTATCTAGAAAGACACAAATTATGAACTGAAATATTATTGTTACCTGATTACTAAACGAATACACAGAATTAATAGTAAAATTAATTATGTTTTTTTATTTTATTCATTATAATTTTAATATTTAATATATAAGTTCGTGAGACTGGATGACTGCTTACGCAAGAGACCATTGAGAAAAAGAATAAGTTTATATGAATTATTTAACATTTTAAAGGTTACCTCTGTTTATTTTTGTGTGCTTACTGCTTTGATTATTAAAATTTGCAATTTGTATGAATTGTAATTTGTTTGAATTCTATCAAAATGGATATTAAACATTATACTGGATTCAGTCTTATTTCCCATGATATCCAATTTCAATCAGCAACACCAAAAAAGGAAAGGATTTAGTTGATACAGGACATGTACGCAATGTTTCCGAATATAATAACTGCATCCAGTACTGTTATATTCAATATTTTTACATGAATCAATACAACAGCTGCAATATCTTGTTTTCTTTTTTGAAAAATCCATATTACCCGCCATTTCAGTTTGTGAAGTTTATCAAATGCACAAAACAAAACTGCCAACTGCCACTAACACAGCGTTGCCACATTTTATTTAGAAAATCTACTGTAAGTTTAGCTTACTAAAATCTACTTATCAAAAACTAAAATATACTATAAAACTTTATTAATATATTTGTATATAATTTATGACTTTTTATAATAAAAATAACAGCTGACTAACTAGAAATTTTTTTTATTTAGCTAATGCCTCGACAACTAATGGGCATTGGCATGGTGATGGTATAGTGGATTTTACCAATTAGGTAGCTAGTGTTAAGTCGACTTTACATTACATGATTTATCATGTGATTTGTCATATGATTTGGTCATGGAGTAAAATTTACATGTTTACACTGTGTGATTTGTCATATGATTTTGCCATAAGCATTGTGTTTTATCATAAGCATTGTCATGCGGCTCGTAATGGGCAAAATCATATGATAAATCACGTGATAAATCATGTAGTGTAAAGTAGACTTTATGTGTAGTGTGTGTGTTGAGTAAGTGTCTTGTTACTTTGGAAAGTCGATGTCATTGTCTTTGCAGAGACGCTAATTGTATCCGAACGTCTGCGTTCCCTCCGGTGGGTACCGATCCCCCAAGGATAGAAACTATTTTCATTTATTAATTTATAATAAACGAAAAATTCTCTACCCTGCTGAAATTCAAACTCACGACCATTCGGACCTTTCGATCCAAAAGTAGGCGCTCTTACTACTGAGCCACAGAGGGAGTTTAACTAGAAATTAATATGACTGTTTGTAAACAAAAACCAAACTTTTTTATATTTTAACTGGGGAACAAAATGACCAACTATAATTAATTTTTATCAGTTTCATATTTAATATTTATATATAATATTTTGTCATCCACTGATTTTAACATCTGCATATCTGGATCACATTCTTCAAACAATTATTTCGAATTTTACATTAGAAACACGCAAACACAACATTTGTTGTTTTGCAAAGTTACATATATTATAATTAGGCCCGGTCTTTTCACCTCCGAATAAATATTTATTAGGAAGTTTATCCGGCAGATTACATGTAAATCTGTCAAATAACCTCCGAATAACTTTTATTCGGAGGTGAAAAGACCGGGCCTTAGATATTTTAGTTTTCCATCGTTAGCTTCTAACAGGCTCACCGACCACCGAATACCAGAACTCTTCAATAACACCTGAAATAGGTACTGATTGCACTGCTACTTGAAATATGCAAGTTTGTTACACCAGAATCCAGTTTCATTTCTGTTTAATATTCATCATCTACGTCCTGGGGCTAGATTCCGTGCACTGTAGATATCTACACTTCGCTTTCTATCGATGTCAATTGTCGTGAAAATATTTGAATTTTTAGTTTTAATTGAATTATTTTCTAGTTTTGCTAGTTGATGCTGAAGTGACACTTGTAAAACAAGAAAATATTTGAATTAAAACTAAAAATTCAAATATATTGACATTGATAGAAAGCGGTCGGCGGTGTTAGCGATTGTACACAGAATCCCACCCCTGAATCTTATTTTCGGTAATGACATTGGGAAATTGTAACAAAATGTCTAAAAATTAATTTAGAAATGGGGTAAATACTATTAAAAAGCAAATTTTATTTTAGTCATAAGAAAATGTTGAAATATACCAAAAATCTACTAAAAAATATTGCCTACTAGAATTTTTTAAAAAATATCAAAAATTTACCAAAAAAGTAGAAATCTACTAAATGTGGCAACGTTGCACTAACAGCTGTGGCGAAAACCGTCAAATCCCCTCTCCTCTACCCATGGCGCATCATTTAAATTTATCAGATAAATGCACAAAACTGCCACTAACAGCGCTGGAGAAAGCTGTCAAATCCCCTCTACCCATCGGCTCATGGCCAATTGTAAAATTGTAACGATTTTGTTGGATGCACATACGATCAAGATTTTTGTTAATTAGTCGAATTTCACAAAATTGAAAGACGCCGAAGTATCGTGAGTAGCCGGCTTAATATATACACTAAGCATAAAAATTAACGCACTACCTTAAAAATGGGACATTTTTGATGTGCTCGTATTTCCTAAACCCGTTATTGGATTTTAGTGATTTTTTTTAGTATAGGTATTGTAGCTTTATTCTTCAATAATATCGATGTAATAATATTATTGCTAAACAAGTAAGTGTCATTGTATACCGGGTGTAAAAATGATAGTGTGTTTTTTCCTCAAAGTTTGGAACACCCTGTGGAATATTCTAGCGTATATAAAATATTGAAATTAAAACTCAACTGTAGCCTTAGTCCTTAATTTTTCTTAACATTTTTCTTTTTGATTCATTCGCTTATGTGGGATAATAAAAATGTTAGATACTTTAACAACTAGCTATGTTATTCATCAATACAGGGTGTTTCTAAATAAGTGCGACAAACTTTAAGGGGTAATTATGCATGAAAAAATAATGACCGTTTGCTTTATAATCAAAACAAATACTTTGTTTCCGAGATACGGGATGTTGGATTTTTTCTTACAAACTGACGATTTATTTATTGCTCTAAAACTGGTTGAGATATGCAAATGAAATTTGGTAGGTTTTAAGGGGTGCATTTTTTGACATACAACCAAGAGGTTTATATTCACCATTGGCGTGCATACGGGATGTATCTAAAACGTTTATACCCGTATGCACGCCAGCGGTGAATATAAAAATCTTAATTGTAGATCAAAAATGCTCAATAACTACCCCCTTAAAACATACCAAATTTCATTTGCATATCTCAACCAGTTTTCGAGGAATAAATAAATCGTCAGTTTGTAAAAAAAAATTCAACATCCCGTATCTCGAAAACAAAGCATTAGCGCACATATGTTTATAAAGCAAACGGTCATTATTTTTTCATGCATAATTACCCCTTAAAGTTTGTCGCCCTTATTTAGAAACACCTTGTATTGATGAATAACATTGGTAATTGTTAAAGTACCTAACTTTATTATCCAACCTAATCGAATGAATCAAAAAGCAAAATTTTAAGAAAGCCTAGGGCTACAGTTAAATTGTAATTTCAATATTTTATATACTTTACAATATTCCACAGGGTGTTCCAAAATTTGAGGAAAAAACACACTATCATTCTTACACCCGGTATACAATAACACTTATCTCTTTAGCAATAATATTATTACATCGATATTCTTGAAGAATATAGCTATAATATACTAAAAAAATTACTTAAATCGGACAACAGGTTTAAGAAATATGAAACGTCAAATATATCCCATTTTTAAGGTGGTGCGTTAATTTTGATGCTTAGTGTAAATACGTGCGACAGAGACGCACCATCAAGTACGACGCGCGACAATTAACGATTAAAAAATTTTGGTCTATATTGAAATAAGCCCCGATTATTCATTAGAATCTGGAAATTGAATATTTAAACTTCAATTTAGGCATGTGTCAACCTAAACATTAATAGTCCTGTCGCCAGGGGGGTACAACGGCCTCCTTAATTCAGATGGACTTACCCAAGTTTTTTTCATGTATTTTGACCCGTACAATACGAATTTTTTGGGTAACAGTTGATCCGGATGTCGATAAGATTGTTATAGACAAAGAGCTTGATGAATTACATAACAGCGATTTCTCGCAAAACAAAATATTTTTTTGTATTTTTTGGGTCATTCTAAGCAAAAAATGTTCTGACAAGTTTTTTCGTAGGATGCATATTTTTCGAAATAAGCGTGGTTGAACTTCCAAAAAATCGAAAAATTGCAATTTTTGAACCAGAATAACTTTTGAATTAAAAATAAAATACCAATTCTGCTTACTGAATTTGAAAGTTCAAGTCAAATTCTATCGGTTTTGATTATTTGCATTGCTAAAAATTAGTTTTTTTATTCTTAAACAAAGCTATAAACAGTAATAAACACCTAGTGCGTGAGTGATGTTTTCAATGATTTCTCATTTAAAATCGAACAAGTAGGTAGAGGAGGTACTAGTGCAAGCGAGGCAATATCTACGTAGGATGTATTAAAACGCATGTATTAGGTACGGGAAACACTATGTGTTTATAGCTTTGTTTGACAATAAAAAAATAAATTTTTAGCAATGAAAATAATCAAAACCGATATAATTTAACTTGAACTTTCAAATACGGTAAGCAGAATTACTATTTTATATTTAAATCAAAAGTTATTCGGGTTCAAACATTGCAATTTTTCGATTTTTTGAAATTTTAACAGCGGTTATCTCGAAAACTGTGAATCCTACGAAAAAACTTGCCAGAACCTTTTTTGCTTAGAATGACCCAAAAAATACAAAAAAATATTTTGTTTTGCGAGAAATCGCTGTTATGTAATTCCTCAACTTCTTTGTTTATAACAATCTTATCGACATCCGGATCAACTGTTACCCAAAAAATTCGTGTTCTACGGGTCAAAATACATAAAAAAAACTTGGGTAAGTCCATCTGAATACAGGTGGCCGTTGTACCCCCCCTGGCGACAGGACTATTAATAACTTACACACGAGTTTTCAAGCCTCGAAAATGGTTATGCGTATTTTCCCAATTTTCAGATTTCAAATCGCTTATAACTCGAAAACTATCAATGTTTAAAATCACCCAAAAAAACCTAAAAATACATTTTGTGAAGCAAAAAGGTAATTTTGAATTTATTTAAAAAAATTGTTTCCTATGTAAAAAAATTTACAACTTGTCTGAAGTTTGGAATGAGTTTATTGCAACTGATTATCATTAGTGAGTTAAGATATTCATCTGTTAGCTGAGATCTGTACCGATTTTTAATAAAGTTCATTCTTGAAAAAGCGGCTTCGCACATATAAGTTGAGTCAAACATACTAAACAATTTCATGGCAAAACATTTTCAAAATTGTAAAATACTATATTCTGAATTTAATCGCGGTCCGCACAAAACTAGCCCACGGTCCGGATGCGGACCGCGGTCCCCCAATTGGTGACCCCTGAACTAGATGTACCGACAATATATTAAAAAGAGTAGCGGGACACTGGCTACTAGCGGCTCAGTGTAGAGAACACTGGAAAGAACTGACGGAGGCCTATGTCCAATACACACTCTTTTTTTTGTCCCCTAAACACTAGAACATGAAATCGGACGACAGAAAAAGGATTGACGCCTTTGAAATGTGGTGCTGGAATCTCATGGACGGAACACACAACAAATCACTCAATCCTCCAAGAGCTTAATATTCAGACTCGACTTTCCTCTATTTGCCTCTCCACCGTCTTAAAATTTTTCGGCCATATTGCAAGAAGAAATGATGATAATAGTGAGACTTATAATTTCTGGAAACGTTGACGGGCGCAAGAGTAGAGGTCACTCACCTAGTACTCGATGGACGGATCAAGTACAGAAAGCCAGTGGAAAAACATTCTCTGAATCCATGAGGGAAGCTCAGGACAGAAGCCGATGGAAAGAGATCGTAGGTTATTAGCAGGTATTGAACGAAACGAGTCATAAAATCGAAACAAACAATAAACAATACAAATTACAATACCTGCTATTTTCTTCCGATAGCTACTATTGGTAGAGATTAATGGAAATTCTCATAGGCGCGTATAAACTTATTAATAAACACATTTAAATCAATTGTTGGTGGTCAAATAGCTCAAAAAACGATAACAAAGGAACAATGGATAAATAATATAGGTGACAACAAAACAAGGTAAAAAATAAGGTACTTACAATCGTTACTCAGGACGCGTCGACCAAGTCACTATGTTTTACGTCTTTTCTCGTGGGCCGTCTAAAGGTCGCGTCATATTATAATGCACGTCGCGTTTTCGGCACGTAGCGTTTGCAGACCGGCAATCGGACTGCCCATTCACATTATCATACATAGAACGTTTACGTTGGTTTCAGTTTGGTGCGGTGCAGATGTGTTTATTGTCACAACACATGTTTACATGACAAATTGCCTCGAAAACTACTTTTTAAATTAGACCGGGCAGTATCGTCTCCCCGGCTAGCGAAATTATTCCGATTCGATATTTTTAAACAAACTTACTCAAAAAGAAGTCCTTATAACATATCCAAAGGGTGCCGGGCGGTACCGTGGTCGAAAAATTGTTTAAACATTTTTTTTAAACAAATTCACAAAAATATTTTTTTCATTTCGAGCAACATTTTTTTAGATAAACTGGGTCATTCTGGGCAAAAAAGGTCTCTTGTCATTTTTCTCTAAAATTGATTGTTGTCGAGTTACATGCGATTAAAAATCTGAAAAATGCGAAAAGGCCATTTTCAAGGCTTAATAACTCGGTTAAAAGTATTATTATGAATTTCAATAAGTGACCAAATCAAGTTTCAAACCCCTTCTTCAAGGTCCCAAAGAGATTTTTGTCATTATTTTACTACAAAGCTGTTATTTTTAGTTATTAACAATTAGCGCTATAGTCCAACTGTATCGTCGCCCCCGTTAGCGAAACTATTTCGATTAGATTTTTTTGCACAAACTTACTCAAAAAGAGTCCTTATAACAAACACATCCACAGGGTGCCGGGCGGTGCCCTTGTCAAAAAATTGTCTTAACAATTCTTATTAAACAAATTCACAAAAATAATTTTTTCATTACGAACGATTTTTTTTTAGATAATTTGGGTTATTCTTTGCAAAAAACGTATCTTGCAAAAATGCGGAAATGGCCATATAACTCGACAACAATCAATTTTAGAGAAAAATCACAAGAGGCCTTTTTTGCCCAGAATAACTCAAATTATTATTAATTTGGGTTTAATTAAATAATTAATAAAAAATTATTTTTGTGAATTTGTTTTAACAAAAATTGTTTAAACAATGTTTAGACCACGGCACCGCCCGGAACCCTGTTGATGTGTTTATAAGGACCTCTTTTTGAGTAAGTTTGTGCAAAAAAATCTAATTTCGCTAACGAGGGCGACGATACAGTTGGACTATAGCGGTAATTGTTAATAGTTAAAAATAACAGCTTTGTAATAAAATAATGACAAAAATCTCTTCAGGACCTTGAAGAAGTTGTTTGAAACTTGATTTGGTCACTTATTGAAATTCATAATAATAATTTTTATTCGAGTTATTAAGCCTTGAAAATAGCCATTTTCGCAATTTTAGAGAAAAATGACAAGAAACCTTTTTTGCTCAGAATTACCCAAATTATCTAAAAAAAATATTGCTCGAATGAAAAAATATTTTTGTGAATTTGTTTAAAAAAGATTGTTTAAACAATTTTTCGACCACGGCACCGTCTGGCACCCTGTGGATATGTTATAAGAACCTCTCTTTGAGTAAATTTGTGCAAAAAATCGAATAAAAATAATTTCGCTAGCGAGGGCGACGATACTGACCGGTCTAAATACTCTGTATCAAATTCAAAGAAATACCTAAATAAATAACGAGGGGAAAACGACCCGTAGCTGTCAACATCCGAAAAATATTGCTTTCGAATGAACCGAACGCAGACGTAACGTGTCTTATACGCTACGTTACGTGTCTTATACGCACAATATGAATGGTTCAATTTAAAAACCATTAAATTATATTTTTCGCAAACGAAACGCTACGTGCCGAAAACGCGACGTGCATTATAATATGAGGCGACCTTAAATGTTTCTCTTGTCTGTCGAAGGGAGAACAGAATTTCTGGTTTTCACGTGATTAGTCCTTTTGCCCGCGGCCCAGATGTGCATTCGAAAATATGCAAGCGAGGAACCACGGACGTCGACAAGGGTAAAAAAAGGGACATGATTTCGAACTATTTACACAACGAATCAATTGTATGGAATTTCCAACAGAGATAGTTGCTCGTATTATAGGGAATCACGACACTCAGCAATGAGGAAACGACTGAGGAGGAGGAGGAAACACTAGATTATTTTGACGTGTGTATGTTAAATATCCATGAACAATGCCAACAATGGCATACTTTTTTGCGTAATTTTTTGTGAACAATGCACTGGTGTATTTATAATAATATTATAAATACATATTATGTTAATTACAACCTCGCATTTGAACTTGAATACAACGTACATAGTAATAAAGACGATACAACTTTGTTGTAGTTTTTGCAATTATTGTGTCTAATTAAATATTTTTAAGGATACACGATAATGAGGTTAATTAAATTTTATCAGCTGTCCATTAATGATTTCAATTATCCGTTATCACTCTAAATAAGTGTACAGGGTGTAACAAAAATACAGGTCATAAATTAAATCATATATTTATTCTGGGACCAAAAATAGTTCGATTGAACCTAACTTAGTACCTTATTACAAATGTGCACATAATAGTTACAAAGTTAAAATCGATTTTTTCTAATATATCAAAAACTATACGAGATTTTTTATTGAAAATTGACACAATGTTTTTAAAACTATTTTGCCTCGTAGTATTTTTTTGATATTTAAACGATTTTTCTTGAGATATTAATAATGTTTCAAAATATACCTAAACAATGTAAATTCACAATAAATTTTTATATTATTATAGTCGGTTCGCTAAACTCAGACACAAGTGGCTAGTGATTTTAGTAAGTAAAAAAATAATTACTAGATAGTTAATAATTACTAAATAGTTGGTAATTTTGCCAATTTTGGCAAAATTTGCAAAAAACAAGAAAATTACCTACTAAAATCACTAGACAGTTGTGTCTGAGTTTATCTAAGCGACTATACCATGTTAACCAGTTCTCTATAATCTTACTTACCATGTCAAAATTTATGTTGGATTTTACAAATGTTCAAAATATCTCGATAAAAACTGGCTTACCGAAAAAATAAAAGGAGACAAAAAAGTTTTAAAAATATTTTGTTTAACTAATGGTACCACAATAAGAATTTAATTGGAACGTACACAAATATTTGGGGGGTTTAAGAGAACAAAATCCCAATAAAAATTTTATAAGGTGCACAAATTTCACTATTACTTTTTTTTAAGATGTTCCTGCCATAAGAATGCCACATGTCCATTTCCAATAAAAACTCTCCGATAGTTTTTAATACACACACCGGCAAAATTAGCCGAACACGTTAAAAATGGGACATGTTTGATGTCTCGTATTTCATAAACCAGTGGTCCGATTTGAGTGATTTTTTTAGTATGTTATAGCCTTATTATTTAAGAATATCGTTGTAATAATATTGTTGCTAGACAGGTAAATACCATTTTATACCGGGTGTACCAATCATACTGTGTTTTTTCTTAAAGTTTGGAACACCCTGTGGAATATTCTAGCATATGAAAAGTATTAGAATTAATGCTCGATTGTAGACTTAGACTTGCTTAACATTTTCCTTTTCGATTCATTTACTTATGTGAGATAATAAAAAAGTTATGTGCGTTAGCATCTATCCATGTTTTTCATCAATAAATCCTCATAGTAGGGGAGGAAAGTATACTAAATTTGCAGTTACTCGAGCGCTATGAAGAGTATGTGCTAAAATCCGAAAGAGGTTAAGTTAAGTTTTCCACAAAGTGGGGGACTTTTCATTTTTTAATATAATTTTCCATTTGAAACAATCATTTTTCTCCGATTATAGCGCTATCTATCCATAATTCGAATAAAAGTCGAATAAAAGTTGCTTATTTTTACGTAAAGAATCCAAATCTGCAATAAAAATTGGGGGCTCCTATTTAAGATTTTAAATTAAATCCCCCACCCCACCTCCGTGGGGGCTCATGACACCACACGGAGAGGGGTGGGGGGTAAATTAAAAATTATAAATACGAACCCTGCGATAATTTGCGAAATGAACATCAGATCGTAAAACTGCAAAATACACCTATTCAATATTTTTCAAAAATCTACCGAATGGCACCAAACACGACCCCGCACGGAGGTGGAGTGGGGGGTTACATTAAAATATTAAATAGGAGCCCCCAATTTTTATTGCAGATTTGGATCCTTGACGTAAAAATAAGCAACTTTTATTCGCAATATTTTTTCCTATTATGGATAAATAGCGCTAAAATCGGAAAAAACGATTGGTGGAAATGGAAAATTAAATTGAAAAATGGAGAGTCCCACACTTTATAAAAAACTTAACTTAACTTTTTTTGGTTGTAGCACCCACTCTTCACAATCCACTGCAGGTCTCAAGAACGCTCGGGTAATTGCAAATTTAGAATACTTTTCTCCCCTACTATGAGGATTTATTGATAAAAAACATGGTTAGTTCTTAAAGCACATACCTTTTTTATTTTCCAACATATGCAAATGAATCAAAAAAGAAAATGTTAAGAAAGCATAATTCTACAATCGAGTTTTAATTTTAATATTTTATATATGCTGGTATATTCCACAGGGTGTTCCGAACTTTAAGAAAAAAACACAGTATGCTTGTTACACCCGGTATAAAATGACATTTACCTGTCTAGCAACAATATTATTACACCGATATTCTTAAATAATAAGGCTATAACATACTAAAAGAATCACTCAAATCGGACCACTGGTTTATGAAATACGAGACATCAAACATGTCCCATTTTTAACGTGTTCGGCTAATTTTGCCGGTGTGTGTATATTGGAAAAAATCGATTTTCATTTTGTAACTTCAAGGGGCTATAACTTTTTTATGTGCACATTTGTACTAAGGTAAGTTAGGTTCAATCGAACTATTTTTGGTCCCAGAACATGTGATTTAATTTATTACCTGTATTTTTTTTACACCCTGTATAGAATTGTAGTAGTTTGACATCTTAAACTCTACTTACGTTCAAATGATTCTTAATATGGTCTACTATTGTTAAGAATCATTAGTAAAGCTAAATTTTTAATTTTAGTGTACAGGGTTGGTCGAAACTCGGAATGAGTATTTTCTGAGTTTTCTTAAATGGAACACCCTGTATTTTAGTATTGTAATGAAATGATATTTTATGGTACTTTTTTATTTCTTAAGCATTTCATATACCTACCTGCTTTAATTTGTGCTTAATTGTTAATCGCACCAATAATCTTAATTACGTAGGTATTTTGATAGCTAAACCATTATTGGTAATTTTAAGGATAAGTCTGAATAATATGTATTTATTTCTGAAAACTGATTTGTGATTAAATATTTTCACTACCAACCTAATAACATTTTACGTATTTTTTGTTGAAATTAATTTTTAGATTGAATCACCAATAACTAACAAATTAAAGCAGTTAGGTATGGGGAATGCTTAAGAAATAAAAAAGTACCATGAAATATCATTTCATTACAATACTAAAATACAGGGTGTTCGATTTAAGAAATCTCAGAAAATATTCATTCCTAGTTTCGACCAATCCTGTATACTAAAATTTCAAAATTAGCTATACCAATGATTATTAACAATAGTAGACTATATTAAAAATCAATTGAACTATTACAAGGCAGAGCCTTTAATGTCAAACTATTACAATTCTACATGGTGTGAATTTTGCTACGAAATTAATAAAAAAACGTAAATATCTCTTAAAATACCGTGCGTAATATTACAAAACCTCATATTTTAAGAAAGAAGATATTCAGGAGAATCCAAAAATGTAAAAATATGCAGTGTGCCCCATTTAAAAAACGAAGTTATAAGCAACTTCCGGTAAAACCGGAAGTGGGAATATTTCCATTTAATAGATCATCCTTCAAAACCCCCCCAATCCAATTTTCATGATTCTGTTTCCTTTAGTTCTCGAGATATTTCTAATAGGTCAGTTATCTGCCTCACCCTATATACCAAAAAGTTTTACTCCAGAAGTGGGTTCTTCATTTTTTATTAAACCAGTGAACTGCGATATTAGTTGTTTTTTTAAATACACCTACTAATATACAGGGTGTCCCGAAAAGAATGGTCATAAATTATACCACACATTTTGGGGTCAAAAATAGTTCGATTGAACCTAACTTACCTTAGTACAAATGTGCCCATAAAAAAAGTTACAGCCCTTTGAAGTTACAAAATGAGAATCGATTTTTTTCAATATATCGAAAACTCTCAAAGATTTTTTATTGAAAACGGGCATGTATAATTCTTATGACAGGCCCACCTTAAAACCAAATTATAGTGAAATTTGTCCACCCCATAAAAAATTTATGGGGATTTTGTTCCCTTGAACCCCCCCAAACTTTTGTGTACGTTTCAATTAATTCATTATTGTGGTACCATTAGTTGAACACAACGTTTTTAAAACTTTTTTGCCTCTTAACATTTTTTCGATAAGCCAGTTTTTATCGAGATGCGGCTACTTTTTTACTATATTTACATAAAAAATTTATGGGGGTTTTGTTCCTTTAAACCCCCCAAATGTTTGTGTACGTTCCAATTAAACTATTATTGTGGTACCATTAGTTAAACACAGTGTTTTTAAAACTTTTTTGTCTCCTAGTCTTTTTTTGATAAGTCAACTGTTATCGAGATGTGGCTTCTTTTTCAAAATATACCAAAAACTTGAAGTTAAAAATAAATTTTCAGATTATTAACAGATTAATAATCATACTTAACCATATACAAATAGGTGGTGGATTCGACAAATATTCAAAATATCTCGATAAACACTGGCTTATCAAAAAAGTACTAAGAGGCAAAAAAGTTTTAAAAATATTGTGTTTAACTAACGGTGCCACAATAATAATTTAATTGGAACGTACATAAAAGTTTGGGGGGCTTTAAGGGAACAAAACCCCCATAAAATTTTTATGGGGTACACAAATTTCACTATAATTTTTTTTAGAGATGTTGCTACGATAAAGATTCCTCATGTCCATTTTCAATAAAAAACCTCTAGGAGTTTTCGATATATTAAAAAAAATCGATTTTCATTTTATAACTTCAAAGGGCTGTAACTTTTTTTGCGAGCACTATTGTATATAGGTAAGTGAGGTTTAATCAACCCCAGAATCTGTGGTATAATTTATGACCAATCTTTTCGGGACACCCTGTATAAATCTTATAAAAAACTTACTTGACCATTGAAAAATTCAGAAAATTTTACACAAAAAAATCTCAGATAAAGTTTTTTCTAAAATTAAATCTATAGCTTCTATAATTTTTTTATTTATAACGCTAAATTCATCCTTCTCAGAAACATTGGCGCAGTGAATAGTTGCGTTCGGCGAAACGCACGATTGAGTTATTTTAATATAATTCTTTAAATAATTGATCAAATTAAATTTTACAAATAGGAAATAAAGGAAGAACAATAAAGCCATCTTATAGTTATAATAAAATGAAATAAAATATATCAGTATAAGTACGGTTTGGACGGCAACAGCAACAGCATTGGATATGGCGATTGTTAACACATTCTTTAAAAAGAGAGGAACTCAACTTATTACCTACAAAAGTGGACAACATCAATCCCAAATAGACTACTTCATGATAAGGAAAGAAGACATACGTGAATGCAAGGGTTGCAAGGTTAATTAATATTTAGCGGCTAAATCTGTGAGTAGAACTTTTTACTTTAACCTGTATATAAACTAACAAAAAAAGTTTTAGAAAAGTAAAGTCGAACCCGCTTATTGGAATAGCCTTCGTGCTAATCAGAAGTATTCCTATAACCGGGATATTCTAATAACCGATCATTAGTTGGTAGTAGAAACGTTTTGGGTCCTCAAATTTCTATTCCTTAAACCGGGATATTCCTTTAAGAGGTATTCTAATAAGCGGGTTTGACTATACAGGGTGTCCCGAAAAGATTGGTCATAAATTATACCACAGACTCTGGGGTCAAAAATAGGTTGACTGAACCTCACTTACCTATATACAATAGTGCACACAAAAAAAGTTACAGCCCTTTGAAGTTACAAAATGAAAATCGATTTTTTTTCATATATCGAAAACTCTTGGATAATTTTTATTGAAAATGGACGTGTGGCATTCTTATGGCAGCAACATCTTAAAAAAAATTAAAGTGAAATTTGTGCACGCCATACAGATTTTATGGGGGTTTTATTCCTTTAAACCCCCCCCAAACTTTTGTGTACGTTCCAATTAAATTATTATTGTAGCACTATTAGTTAAACACAATGCTTTTAAAACTTTTTTGCCTCTTAGTACTTTTTCGATAAGCCAGTTTTCATGGACATATTTTGAATATTTGTCGAATCCACCACATATTTGTATATGGTTAAGTATGATTATAGAGACCTGTTAATAATCTGAATATTTATTGATAATTTACATTTTTAGGTATATTTTGAAAAAAAAGCCATATCTCGATAAAAGGTGATTTGTCAAAAAAAGACTAAGAAGCAAAAAAGTTTTAAAAACACTGTGTTTAACTAACGGTACCACAATAATTGTTTAATTGGAACGTACAAAAACATTTGGGGGGTTTAAAGGAACAAAGGCCCCATAAAATTTTTATGGAAATATATTAAAAAAGAAGCCGCATCTCGATAAAAAATGGCTTATTGAAAAAATACTGAGAGGCGAAAAAGTTTTACAAACTGTGTATTTAACTAAGGGTACCACAATAATGAATTAACTGGAACGTACCCAAAAGTTTGGGGGGGGGGTTTAAGGGAACAAAACACTCATAAAATTTTTGTGGGGTGGACAAACTTCACTATAATTTCGTTGTAAGATGTTCCTGCCATAAAAATGATATATGTCCATTTTCAATAAAAAATCTCTAATAGTTTTCGATATATTGAAAAAAAAATCGATTTTCATTTTGTAACTTCAAAGGGTTATAACTTTTTTTATGACCACATTTGTACTAAGGTAAGTTAGGTTCAATCTAACTATTTTTGACCCCAGAATGTGTGGTATAATTTATGACCAATCTTTTCGGGACACCCTGTATAAGCTTTTTTGAATTTTTCCGAAACAGTGCACGTTTCCGTTCTATATTGACTTCCCTATAGTCCATTCTTTCACGGTTTTTGCTCTAACTTTAAAAAAACCGCTTGGATTGACATGAAATTTGGCATACGTATAGCTTACATGTCACAGAAAAAAAGTGATATTGTGCCGATGTGTGCTTTTGCCCTGGGGGTGATTTTCACCCCCTGTTTGGGGTGAAAAAATATATGTCAAAAATAAGTCCGGAAATGGGTAAACTGACTAATTTTAAGTAACTTTTGTTCTATAGAGCCTTTTCGCCAAGTCAACACTTTTCGAGTTATTTGCGAGTGAATATGTTCATTTTTCAACAAAATAACCACATTTTTAGACGGTTTTTCGCAAATAACTCAAAAAGTAAGTATTTTGTCCAAAAAAACGTTCTTAGCAAAACTATAGCTTATAAAAAAGTAAAAAATTGGTGTACGAGTTAGGTCTCTGGATCACGTAGAACCAGAGTTATAGTCAATGAAAAATAGATTATTAATATTCACCAAATTTCAAATAGAATATTTCGACGAGAAATATCCAAAAAATTACGCACTTTTTGGGGAAAACCCATTATAACTTTTTTAAAGTGTTTAAAAACAGCTTTATTTTTGTTTTTACAAAAAGTCTCTAACAATAAATTTAAGCAAATTACGCTCAAAATAAAGTTGGTCCCTTTTGTTTTTGCAAAAAAAATCGGGAAGACCACCCCCTAATTAGCAACTTAAATGAAATTAATCGTTACCTCTTCACAAATTATTTTAATTATGTTGTGTTTATATGATCTGTAAGTATCATAGATTCCAAGTTCTTGTTTTTGAAAAAAAAATTGGTTTCAAAATAAAATTTTTAAAAATTTAAATTTTGAAAAATATGCTTTTTTTCAAAATAACTTAAAAATTGTTAGAGATACCAAAAATCTAGAAACAACAAAAATAGTCACATTTGCTTTTCTGAATATCATGTATTTTTTTGTTTTTCTGTTAGACAAAAATTGATTAAGATTTGGTGTTTCTAAATTTGCATACATTCGTGATCAGTGACTCATTCAACCAATTTTAACTAGAGCCCTTTCAATAATAAGGACTTTGAACCGATGAAACTTACATACCATATATACACGAGTCAAGAAACTTTTGAAGTCGTAACGATTAAGTTCATTTAAGATACTAATTAGGGGGTGATTTTCTCGATTTTTTTACCATAACCAAAAGGGACTAACTTTATTTTGAGCGTAACTTGTTTAATTTTGATGCTAGAATTTTTTTTATAAAACAAAAATGAAGCTTTTTTTAAACATTTTAATCAGTTTTAATGAGTTTTTCCCGAAATGTGCTTCATTTTTGGTTATTTCACGTTATTAAAGTATTCCATTTGGAATTTGACGAATATGAACCTATTTTTCATTAGCTATAACTCTGCTTCTGCTAGGTGTAGAAACGTGATATATACACAATTTTTTTAAATTTTTTACAGGCTATAATTTTGCTGAGAATGTTTTTTCGACAAAATACTTACTATTTGAGTTATTTGCGAAAAACCGTCTAAAAGCGTGGTTATTTTGTTGAAAAAATGAACATATACACTGCTAATAACTCAAAAAGTATTGACTTGGTGAAAAAACTGTATAGAACAAAAGTTATTTAAATTAGCCAGTTTATCCATTTCCTGACTTTCTTTGGACGAATATTTTTTCAGCCACCAAGAGGGGGTGAAAACCACATTTAGGGCAAAAGCACATATCGGCACAATATCACTTTTTTTCTTTAACTTGTTAGCTATGTGTATGCCAAATTTCATGTCAATCCAAGCGGCTCTTTAAAATTTAGAGGTTTTGCAATATTTTACTGTTAAAGAACGGACTACAACTAGGGATATTATTAGAAAGAAATGTATTCATTTTTAATTCTTCTGAATACATAATAATCGATTTGTGGTGCTTAGTAGTATTTGATATGCAACAAAATTAGTTGAAATGTTAAAGATAACGAGAATGCCTTTCAGAAATGGCAAACATATCGAGAATTACAATTTAAAAAAGTAAGTCGTCACAAAATATGGTCATAAGAAGATAAAAAAAGCAAAATAAATACGAAATATCGCATCTACCCTGGTTACATCAGAGACTAACTCTTCTCCTGATTTCAATTTTTAAACGCTTTTCTTTACTTCAATAGTTTGCATAAAATTTTTAGACATTAATTTGACTGACTTTTCTTCAATGCAAGTAAATGAAAATTTGCAGATATATTATGCATTCGCGGGAACAATACACGAATAGAGTCAATAAAAATTTTTTATGTTTATTAATTGTTGTTTAACCTTCGGATGACCAAGCGGGGGAAATTGTGACCCCAGCGTATGTTTTTCTTTAATAAATTCAAAAGTATTTTCAATTTTTAACTCATTATTTTTTTATTTGACTTTAATATCATTCTAAATATCCTCATATTTTGAAATAAAAAAAAAGAATCCCTGTATTTTACGAATAAAAAATATATTCCGAAGTTGATGTATAGTAAAATAGCGTCTATTATGTGTAATTCCAAGTAGTTTTACGGTAATGACGTCGACTTTGCAAAGTAACAAGACACTTACTCAACATACACACTACACATGACACTAATACTCATGTTGTGACTGGCTGAATGACATAAAGTCCATGCCATAAAAAATTTTCATTTTTTTGTTAATTGTCATTTTTGACATTTTTGACCTGGAGTCATCCCCTCCCCCTCCCTTGGTCATCCGTGTAACAAAAAAAGGTTGGTCATCGGAAGGTTAAATAAAAAACGATTTTAATGGAAAATGCTTAAATTCTCTTGTTTTTTACAATGTAGAAACTTGAAACATTTACGGATTGTAGCTAATGATATGAACTATACATAATTTCACTTTTTACGTTCATTGTTTGAACGCTCAATATATATTTGTTTATATGAAAAAACAAAAGATGTAGATCTTTGAAACACACTCAGTGATCAAAAGATCCACAAGTACTGGTTTAACGACCACTCGTACGCAATCAAACAAATGAAATAGAGAATGTGGAAAAATCCCCTTACGAACAATAATTCACACATCCACCATTTCGGTCTGGGAAAAATTTTTTGAATAGGATCAAAGATCCAAACACCAGTTCTTAGAAATGTGTTTCGCCCTCTTCAACCTCTCTGGGCTCATCAGTGAAGATGAGAGGTTGAATATCTTCAGACACATTCCAATCAAAAAACAACATTCGAGTCCTAGACATAGCAGGAGCGTAATTCTACGCCCAACCTGAAAATGACAGTCTCAAGTTTTAATTCCCTAATTACTTAAAGTAAGTAAGATAATGTTTATGAAAAAACAAAAGATGTAGATCTTTGAAACACACTCAGTGATCAAAAGATCCATGGTACTGGTTTAACGACCACTCGTACGAAATCAAACAAATGAAATAGAGAATACATATTGATGTGATCTTGATTTTTGATATGAGATAATATTCTTATATGTCACTTAATTTAATCAATGTATTAATACTAATCTAATTAATTAACCAGATCACATATCAATATGTTTTCAATCTCAGGGCGAATTATAAATTAATTACTTACTTTCGTGGCTTCTAAATATTTCTTAATGGTTCCTAATCGGGATAGAAAAGAAAAGAGTAAAAAAAATACACATATGGGTTACAATTATAATCAAAATATTTTTTATTTTATTTAAAAGGCAATCAATGCTTAATATTTGCTATTTCTTATTATTCTTAAACATAACATTTACAAATGGGAATCTTATTTCCTTTTGGTTTTCAATTGTAAGTTTTTATTAACATTTAACTATTAGGAGTTATTAGGAACAACTCTATTCAAGTTTGATGAAGCTTTTCTGATATAATTGATTATGTTATTCAATTTTTTATGTGGAATTTAATACGAAAAACCCATACATTCATGTCCAAACAAATGAGACTGACCTTTTCCTGGTGAACTGAAAATGTCCTCACATAAAACCCGTTCCTGCTATCCTTGGCTGCGATCAAACCTCGTCCTGGCTTCCAGTAATGTACTCCTTTGAAAAACTAGCTCGAATAGCTCTCGTTCCTGCTTCGGTCGTGATGCTGTGTTCTACCTTTTTCGAAACTGCTATCAGCTACCGGGACACTCTTGGCTCAAGGAGGTTCTTTTACTCTCGACCTGGCCTACTTCTCGTTCCACGATAGATACTCCACACTCACGGAACTACCGGCTTTCTCACTCTCCGTACACTACCGTCTACTACTCGACTTCACTTCTCCACAGCTCAAAACATTCTGATCTCACTTTGTCATTCATTCACCTACTTTCTAAATATCCCTTCCAGATTCACAAATCAATCTTCCACCACCAACTCTCATTCACAGTATTCCCCAAAACCAATTTTTAATTTTTCTAAATATGCTTAATGGATTTCAAAAGAAAATATTTAATTCCCATTCTAACTTACTTTCTATTATTTACAAATTTTAATGACCTATTCTCTCTTTCAAATGAGTCTTATTCAGCATAGGCTAATGATCGAAACCTTCCGCGAAAAACGATAATGAACTATCATCTATTTCACTGAGTTTTATTTAGCATAGGCTAATGATCGACCTTCCGAGAAGAACGATAATGGTACGCGTCATTCACTTTGTTTATCTAAGCACATTGTTCCGAGTTTCGTACGCTTATTCTAATCACTTCTTAAAATTACATATAACAATTTGTTGTATACAGGTTGTTTTAAATTTATATGCCCGTGGTTGAGAAAATTGAAAATATTTTATATTAAATTGAACTTTGTTTATAATTATCAAAATTTAATTTTCATATCAAATAGAAATATAACAAATCCCCGCCTTGTATTCGATAAAATTTATCTGCATTTTTAAATAAATTTTCTCGAGGCAAAACCAACTCCCTGTATATTTCCTTACTTTAATCTACGTCTTATACCCCTTCTTCTTGTATTACTCTAATTAGTCCCACCTGTAGAGTAATTGTTTCCTTATTTTCAGTGTCCTCATCCTGTGTTAGAGTGTCGGCTATTATGTTGTCTTTCCCTTTTTCCCATATTAATCTTCTGTCTTTTTCCTCAGATTTTTCACATACTTTTACCGTGTATTCTGCATCCACGTTTTCATATGCCTCCTCTTCAAATGCCACTGTTTCGATCATATCTTTTTCGCTTTCATTTTTTTTGCTTTATTTCTTCTTCTCCTGAGCTCGTTGCCAAATTCATTTCCACTGTTTGTTCTTTACCTGATTCGTCCGTATTTTGTTTCTCCTGTTCCTTGTCCTGTTCTTCTTCTTTTTCTTCTGTTAGATTCATCGTATTATTTTTAAAATCTATCACTACATGTTTTTCTGCCAATTCGTCAACTCCTACTGTCATGTCATGTGACATGTTTGGCATTATTACACATTGTAGTGCATACATCTTCTTACCCAGTCGTACCATTACTCGTATACCTTCATTTATAGTTGCCAATGTCCGTTTGTTTGCGCCCACTAAATTTACCCTAGGTATTTTGTAATGTAAATTTGTTAAGTTAACTTCTTCTATTAGTTTTCTGTTGACCAATGTTGTTTCAGATCCAGTGTCTATCATAATTTTAATTGGTTTCTCGTTGATAAATCCATCCACAAATTTTAAATTAACTCCATTTTTCTTTTCGTTGTTTCTTGCCAATTTAATAAACTCCTTGGGGTTACAAAAAATTCCTGTTTGATTTTTGGTTTTTAGTGAGCGCCGTCGTGAAAAAACGCCGGTTGCTCATCGTTGTTTATATTTTCGTCATAATGTCTCTCTCCGTCATATTCATCTGTCTGGGTATTATTTACTTCTCTTCTATTTTCTCTTGGTCTGTCGGATCTGTTTCGGTTTTCTCGATATCCCTGTTCATTTTGTCTACCATTATTTCTGTTTTCTTGATTTGAGCGTGTGGTGTTTCTATTCTGGTATTCTCGATTTCTGTCCTCATTCCATTGCCTATTTCTTTGTTCATAATTTCCTCTTCCGTTGTCCCTATTTTCGTTTTCCCTTCTGGGATTAAAATCTCGTCTTGTATCGTCCCTCCTATTTTCATTTCTATCTCTGTACTCCTGTGTTTCTCGGGGCCTGTAATCTTCTCGCGACCTTCTTGATTTTCTTTCTCTTAAACGCAATTCTCTTATTTGTAGGAATTGGCATAAACTATCTATGTCTTTGTAGTTTTGCAATGTGATATGGTCTTCCAGCGTTTCTTCGAAATGTCTTGCAATCAGTTCGACTAATTGTTCCGATGAGTAATTATATTGTAAATGTTTTGCGTTATAGTAAATTTGTAATGCATATGTCCTTTCTGATATACCCATCCTATCATTGTATTTCCCATTTTGCAATTCCTTGTTAATTTCCAATTGTTGGACTTTTCCCCAGAAATAATTCAAAAATTTTTGTTCAAATTCTTGCCAACTGTCAAATTCTTCTTCTTTGCAATCGAACCATAGGCTTGCTTCATTTTTGAGATGGTTTCTGATAGTTTCTTTTGCTGTTTCGAAATTTCCGATGTGCTGTATTTTCTTTTTCAGGCTATTTATGAACGGCACTGGGTGTAATCTTCTTACATCCCCGCCAAACCTTATCTTCACGTCATCTGTGCTATGTATAACTATTTCTCTTCTTTCTCCTCCATTTTGTTGAATATTGATTTCCGCAATCTTTCTTTCCATTTCTTCTCTGATTGCTTGAATAGCGTTTTCAAACTTGTTTTCCAAATTTTCTATTTCCTTTTTCTGGCAGTTCGTTATCTCCTTTATTTTATTTTGAATTTTCATTTCTTGTTCTTTCATCTCGTTTTTCATTGTTGTCAAACATCCTTTTATTTCCTTTTCATACTTTCCTATGCGTTCCTCCATTTTCTTGTTGTTCTCTTCTATTGCTTGTTTTGTTTCCTTCTGATTTTCTTGCATTATTCTTTTTGTTTCATCTATTGCTTGTTTTGTTTCTCTTTGATTGTCATCCAGTTTTTGTTGTGTTTCATCCATTTTTTGTTGTGTTTCATCCATTTTTTGATCCACTTTATCCATTTTCTTTGATGTTTCTTCCATGGCTTGTTTCGTTTCACGTTGATTTTCATCCAGTTTTTGTTCCATTCTTTGTGACTGGAGTTGCATCATTTGTAATATTTTATCTATTCCTGATAATTCTTGCTGTTCTGATGCCATGATTGTCGTGTCTAAAATGTCTTCTTGGTCTGAATTATTCTCTTGATTTGAATGTTCTTTTTGTTTTTTGTTGTCTTTGCTTTGGCTTCTTGTCACAGACATTTGTTTTCAAGAAGTACTGTCCCCGCCAAATATGAAATTTTACTAGTATGTTACCAAGACGACTTTTTCTCACCCAAATATTATAAATTGTCAATAAATATATCAAATGTAATATCGTAAAAATAAAATATTAAATCAGTTATGTAAAATTTGTACCTAAAGAGATCTAAAATTTTATGTTATCAAATGTAAGTATCTCACTTTTTACCACAGGCATATAAATTTTCAAATACCGGCTTTACTCTTTCTATCCTTCAAATTTGCCACTAGAAATACTTTATAATGCTTTCCACGTTGGACGACAGTTGATGTGATCTTGATTTTTGATATGAGATAATATTCTTATATGTCACTTAATTTAATCAATGTATTAATACTAATCTAATTAATTAACCAGATCACATATCAATATGTTTTCAATCTCAGGGCGAATTATAAATTAATTACTTACTTTCGTGGCTTCTAAATATTTCTTAATGGTTCCTAATCGGGATAGAAAAGAAAAGAGTAAAAAAAAATACACATATGGGTTACAATTATAATCAAAATATTTTTTATTTTATTTAAAAGGCAATCAATGCTTAATATTTGCTATTTCTTATTATTCTTAAACATAACATTTACAAATGGGAATCTTATTTCCTTTTGGTTTTCAATTGTAAGTTTTTATTAACATTTAACTATTAGGAGTTATTAGGAACAACTCTATTCAAGTTTGGTGAAGCTTTTCTGATATAATTGATTATGTTATTCAATTTTTTATGTGGAATTTAATACGAAAAACCCATACATTCATGTCCAAACAAATGAGACTGACCTTTTCCTGGTGAACTGAAAATGTCCTCACATAAAACCCGTTCCTGCTATCCTTGGCTGCGATCAAACCTCGTCCTGGCTTCCAGTAATGTACTCCTTTGAAAAACTAGCTCGAATAGCTCTCGTTCCTGCTTCGGTCGTGATGCTGTGTTCTACCTTTTTCGAAACTGCTATCAGCTACCGGGACACTCTTGGCTCAAGGAGGTTCTTTTACTCTCGACCTGGCCTACTTCTCGTTCCACGATAGATACTCCACACTCACGGAACTACACCGGCTTTCTCACTCTCCGTACACTACCGTCTACTACTCGACTTCACTTCTCCACAGCTCAAAACATTCTGATCTCACTTTGTCATTCATTCACCTACTTTCTAAATATCCCTTCCAGATTCACAAATCAATCTTCCACCACCAACTCTCATTCACAGTATTCCCCAAAACCAATTTTTAATCTTTCTAAATATGCTTAATGGATTTCAAAAGAAAATATTTAATTCCCATTCTAACTTACTTTCTATTATTTACAAATTTTAATGACCTATTCTCTCTTTCAAATGAGTCTTATTCAGCATAGGCTAATGATCGAAACCTTCCGCGAAAAACGATAATGAACTATCATCTATTTCACTGAGTTTTATTTAGCATAGGCTAATGATCGACCTTCCGAGAAGAACGATAATGGTACGCGTCATTCACTTTGTTTATCTAAGCACATTGTTCCGAGTTTCGTACGCTTATTCTAATCACTTCTTAAAATTACATATAACAATTTGTTGTATACAGGTTGTTTTAAATTTATATGCCCGTGGTTGAGAAAATTGAAAATATTTTATATTAAATTGAACTTTGTTTATAATTATCAAAATTTAATTTTCATATCAAATAGAAATATAACAATATATATGAAAGGATACAGAGAGAGTCTGTAATTTGGAATAAATTCAATATCTTAAAAAAATACTAACTGTTTTTTGAAAAATGCTCAGACCCGTCGATTAGTATTTAAAATTTTCCTTTTTGACATACAATAATAATGTATACAGGGTGTCCCAATTTAGAGATATGACGTCATCGTTGATTTTCTTAAATGGCAACACTGTCATTTTGATAGCTATTTTGATAGCGTGTGTAAAGTTATACACAACTGCAAAGTTTCAAATTTTTATTCCCTACCATTTACGAGATAATAAAAAATAACAAAGTTATGAAAAACAAGTAATCAAATAATAATTGAATTTAATTATTTCAATTAAGCAAATGCTCATAACGTTGCCCATTGACAATTTGACAATAATTGAGGGCAACATTATGAGTATTTGCTTATGTGAAATAATTAAATTCAATTGTTATTTAATTATGTACTTGTTTTCTATAACTTTGTTATTTTTTATTATCTCGTAAATGGTAGGGAATAAAAAATTGAAACTTTGCAGTTGTGTATAACTTTACACACGCTATCAAAATAGCTATCAAAATGACAGTGTTGCCATTTAAGAAAATCAACGATGACGTCATATCTCTACATTGAGACATCCTGTATACATTATTATTGTATGTCAAAAATGACAATTTGAAATACTAATCGACGGGTCTGAGCATATTTCAAAAAAAAAACAATTAGTATTTTAATTATTGAATTTATTCCAAATTACAGATATAACTTTGTTATTTTCTATTATCTTGTAAATGGTTCAGAATAAAAATTTGATATTTTGCAGTTGTGTATAACTTTACACACCCTATCAAAATAGCTGTCAAAATGACAGTGTTGTCATTTAAGAAAATCAACGATGACCTCATCTCTAAGGTGGGATACCCTGTATACATTATTATTATATGCCAAAAAAGACAATTTGAAATACTAATCGACGGGTCTTAGCATTTTTCAAAAAAACAATTAGTATTTGAGATATTGAATTTATTCCAAATTAGAGACTCTCTCTGTATACTATATATATATAATGTTGTTCTGAAGCTATTTTCTTGTGGCATTTTTATAATCAAGTATATTCAAATGGGATATAAGCCACAATTTTACCTAAAAATGATTTTATTAACGTTTCGACGCCCAAGTCGGGTGTCGTTGTCAAAATACAAAATAATACTAAATAAACAAAAATGTTGTTGCTTAGTAAAAAATTCTTCTAATAATTTATTTAATCTGACTCATTTATATCGGCAATTCAGACACGTATTATACATTTTAAAGTAGACGACTTTAAAATGATATTGCCAATATTGATGAGTTGCGTTCCTGGGACGACTTTACTAAAAGATAGTTCATTCGATTACATGAAATCAATCCCAATTCAAGAATATCCGCCACAAAAAATCATAGCATGTGATCTGTCTTTAAAAAGACAACCAAATGCAACGGTGGCACTGAAATTCTCGCGTTAGAGATTCCATAGTAAATCACGAGGGAAAACCAGGAAAAACCTCGTGATACTATCCCGACATTGTAAGTATTTGGGTTTACATTTAGTTTACTCTCAAAACTAATACCAAATTCTGACTTGATATTTTAAATTTTAAATAATACTAAAATACTAAATATGTACTAACTCGATATGTTACTGATTTACTAATTGTGGTATTTTCTTTCTATTGACTTCCTCCTTTAATATGGGTAACCACATCCTACTGCATTCTACCGAGGAATTTGCGACACAATTGGTTTCATTTAGCATAATTAGAGCCGCTTCTTTGATTTTTCTCTTTTTACTGTCTGCTTCTTTTAGGACTATACTTGAAGCTCTCCACTGAACTCTGTGTTCATTATCCCATGCGTGTTGACATATTTGAGATCTATCAAATTCTCTATTTTTTATATAAGACTGATGTTCATTTACTCTAACGTCTAATGGTCTTGACGTTTCACCTATATAAAATTGTTCGCATTCACAAGGTATTTTATAAATACAATTCTTTGTTCTTTCTTGTTCACTGTTAGGTTTAGTTTTAGATAGAATAGATCTCAATGTGTTTGTTGTTTTGAATGTTGTTGATATGTTGAATTTATTTCCTATTGTTTTAAGTTTCTCGGATAGTCCTTTTACATATGGTATTGATATTTTCCTCGTATTATTTCTTGTGAATGTTGTAGGATCCCGTTCTAAAACTGATTGAAATTTTAATTAGGGTGGTGGTTACTTCCTGAAAAAAAAAAAAAATAGGGATTTACATTGTTTTCATTATGTCACTTAATTTTTGAACTAGAGACTTTTTTTTATTTCTGGAGATAGATATTTTTAAATACTTTAAAGTAGTTTGAACAAGTTATCCTCGAAAAATGCATAGTTTTCCCGTCTTTTGACTTTGAAACTACAATATTTAGCATTTGACGAAGAATACCTAACATAAATAATAAAGTATAGCTCGATTACTATTGGTATAAAGAAAATTAAAAAAAAAAATGGTTTTGTTTATTTTTTGAAAAGGTACATTTTTGTTAAGTAAAGTTGTTTTGATAAAACGAAAACTTTTGGAGTTATTAGCATAAAACTTATTAAAAGCATTGATTTTTTCGATTTAAAACTAACACTCAATATCGATTAAATCAAAACTATTAATTTCATCAAAAAATGTATAGATTGTTTTTTACTTAGAATGGATGTTTTTACCAACTTTTGTGGTCAAAATATAATAAAAAATTCCACCCCCGACATGGGGTGGCAAGCGCCTTTCGGCATCATATAGATTTTGATCCTCAGACTATCCACTACTCATTCTCAAATTTTCAAGCAAATCGATCCATTCTGTAAAAATTGCGAGGTTTTATCTTATTTTAAGCTTCATTACTTGGACTAATAGCAATTTTCCGTATTATTAATTTAAGTACGTAAATAAACAAAGTTTTCGTTATCATAATGGGCATTTTTTGCTTGTTATGTTTTCACAGGTATCCGCGATGAATATATCGCTGAACTTCTAATAATAACTCCTGTTTTCATTTCTGTTATTACCCGGAAAAGTGATGTGGTATAATACTTAAATTAGGAGTGCATATGCATTGTAGCCGATGTACCACTCACCACTTTTCCTTTTAATGTGTCTGGGACAACTAAATTTAGTTTATCTACTGTCTTGTACTTGTAATAGTTGTAACTTATTTTTTCTTTATTTGACAGACAAGGGGATTCCTTCATATTCTTAAATTAAATATTTAAGTAATTGGAGGATTGGAGGATAGATTAATTATTATAATAATTATTATAGAACAGGGGTGGTCAAACTGTGGCTCGCGAGCCCCATGTGGCTCTTTGAAGGATTATTTGTGGCTCTCAATACATGTACCTGAATTACTTTTAATTTTTGTGTTTTAAAATGACTTAAATAATTGATAACAAAAAATATGAAAGACTGTGTAACATTAGACTTAGACAAGGAGACCCTTTATCATCGTTGCTATTAATTTGATCTTAGAATAGGTAATAAGTAAAATATTGCAGCGTGATTAGTGTAATTACTTCTAATTACAATAAAACTAGCGGTTCGTAATTTATATACGACTTTATTTATATTTATACAAGTTTACTTTACAAACTTTAGCTTAAGACTCTCTATTTACAAATATGTCCTATTTATATATGCGATACAGATATTCCAGAAATATCTATATATCTCCAGCTATGTCCATGTGACCGCTTGCACGTCATCGGCGCTGCATCGGCGTATCTCGAAACATCGATAGTGTTCTGCCTGTGCTAAGACGGGAGCTGGTATACGAGGGTAGGTCAATAATTATTTTGTTACACTGCTCCCCTCTTAAGATCTGAGCGTCCCGATCAGCAACTCTAGATGGCCCAGGATGGCGGAATCTACAGGATTCTCCAGCTCTGCATACACCCCTAGAAAAGAAGTAACAGTCTACTGTCTTTGAAGGGTATGACATCTTCGGGTTCATGCAACACACAGTAATCCGTACGCCAGTTTCTCTGAAGATCACTTCCAGCATGCTTCTCACAATCTTCCAATCCAGATTTTCTACTGCATGGCCAATTTTTGGTAAAGCCAAACCTTTGATGTCATAATTACAGACCATTTTCTTTAAATTAGTTAGAGCACGCCATATGTTCTCGTAGCTTGGCGTGTCCGTATAAGACTTCCTGGTCACTATATACAGCAAAGATCGAGGACCATCTTCCAATCGCAATACTCTTCCAATTTTAGGTTGTTGATTCCTTAACTCGTCCAGGCGGCCGAACTTTCTATTGAATACGGACGAGATTCCTTTAGTCATCTCGAGGTCTTGTGCAACACAGTGGGCTAGAGAGACGTTTTCTGGAACACCAAACAGATCTTGCTGAACTTCTGTGGTCACGCTGAATCTAGCACTCTTTCTTTCTGCGTAATTTGACATAAATTGATTAAAACTTGGCTGTGCGACATCTTTCATCTCCTGTTGGAGGACTCGTGCTTCTTCTGTTTCATTTGAGCCAGCATATGGTGCAAGACGATTTATGTGAATAACTTTTGGTTTACCGTTTGGCAACTTCTTAATTCTATATATTACGTCATTTATTTTCTTCTTAACTTCATACGGACCTTCCCATTGTCTTTGCAGTTTAGGACACAAGCCTCGACGACGTTGCGGATTATAAAGCCAGACAAGATCACCTACTTCGAAGCTTTCATTCTTGCATCGAGAATCATATTGATCTTTCATTCTGTCACTGGCTATCTGGATGTGTTGTCGGGCAAGTTCATGAATGTTGTTCATTCGTAATTTCAGGCGGTCAACGTAGTCTTCGCCTGCAACATGTTCCTCGGAAGGTCCGCAGCCAAACTCTAGGTCGCAGGGCAACCGAACTTCACGACCCAACATCAGGCAGGTTGGTGTTTGACCTGTAGTTTCATTTACGGCCGAGCGGTAGGCCATCAGGAATAAATGAATGTGTTGGTCCCAATCTCGCTGATGTTCAGATACAACTTTGGACAAGTGTTTACCCATCGTTCGGTTCATCCTCTCGACCATCCCATCTGATTGAGGATGCAGGGGTGTTGTTCTGGTCTTATTGGCACCAATCAATTTACAAACGTTTTGGAAAAGAGCTGACTCAAAGTTTCGCCCTTGGTCGGAGTGGATCTCCAAGGGAACACCAAATCGGCTAAAGAATTCTTTAACAAGTACCTCTGCAACGGTAGCAGCTTCTTGATTTGGTAATGCATAGGCCTCAGTCCATTTTGTAAAATAATCCATGGCTACCAGGATGTATTTATTTCCAGCATCGGTTTCTGGAAATGGACCTGCAATGTCGATAGCTACTCTTTCCATAGGACTTCCAACATTGTACTGTCTCATGGGTGCTCTCTTTTTACCAACCGGACCATTACCAGATGCACACGGTTCACATTTTCGGCACCATCTTCTTACATCATCTTTACAGTTCACCCAATAGAACCGTTCTCGAACCTTTTGCAGAGTCTTCGTAATACCAAAGTGTCCACCTGATGTACCGTCATGCAACTGACGCAATACTTCTGACACTTTACTTTTAGGTACAATTAACTGAAGCTTAGATTCTGTACCATCATCGTTCTCAAAGGTTCTGTACAGAAGATCATCTTTTAGTACCAGACAATTCCATTGGCTCCAGTAGGCCTTGACTTCTGGACTACATGCACTAATGTTCTGCCAACTAGGTCTCTCACCTTGCCGCATCCAATCTAATACTCTTTTTATACATGGATCATCTTCTTGGGCGTCTTGTAACTGTTGGGGCTGCCATTGCTCATTAATTACGGTGGTTCGTCTCACGGGGCAAAATCGTTCCTCTAATTTGGCACAGTGATTACAATTCGCACTGCATGGTCGTCTCGAAAGGGCATCAGCATTTGAGTGAACTCTTCCGGCCCTGTGTTCTATCTCGTAATCATATTCTTGTAATCGTTCTAACCATCTTGCCATCTGGCCCTCTGGATTACGGAATTGTATGAGCCATTTTAGAGCAGCGTGATCGGTGCGAAGAAGGAACTTTCTGCCATACAAGTATTTATGGAAATGTTCGCAAGCCTTCACTACACCCAGCAGTTCTCTTCTGGTAACGCAATAGTTTCTTTCCGGTTTCGACAGGACTTTGCTGAAATAAGCGATGACTTTTTCCTGTCCGTCCTGGATTTGGGAGAGAACAGCTCCTATAGCACTGTTGCTAGCATCGGTATCCAAAACAAATTTTCCTGCCTGTCCCGGGTAGCTTAATATCGGTGCACTGATCAGAGCCATTTGTAGTTGTTCGAAAGCTTTTTGGCACTCTTCACTCCATGTATATTCTTTGCCCTCCTCCGTCAACTTTGTTAGGGGCTTGGAGATATTGGCAAATCCTTTGACAAATCGTCGGTAATATGTACATAGGCCAAGGAAACTTCTAATTTCATGTTTATCTTTTGGTACTGGCCAATCTTTAATTGCTTCAATCTTTTCGGGATCAGCTGTTACACCATTACTCGATACAATATGTCCCAAATACTTAACTTCTCGTCGAAACATGTGACATTTCTTCGGACTTAACTTCAAGTTCGCTGCCCTCAATCGTTGAAAGACTTCTATTAGATTCTTGGCATGTTCATCAAAGGACCTTCCAACCACAATTACATCATCCAAGTAAACCAGGCATGTTTTCCATGTTAGACCTCTTAAAACTGCCTCCATTAATCTTTCAAATGTGGCAGGGGCATTACATAAACCAAACGGCATAGCCGTAAACTGCCAAAGCCCTGATCCTATCGAAAATGCGGTTTTCTCCCGATCGGCTGGCTCCATGTCTACTTGCCAATATCCACTTTTTAAATCGAGTGTGGAAAACCAACGAGAACCGGAGAGAGTATCCAATGTATCGTCTATTCTGGGCAAAGGATAACTATCTTTTTTTGTTACCGCATTGAGCTGGCGGTAGTCGATACAAAAACGCGTTGAACCATCTTTCTTCTTTACCAGAACTACTGGTGATGTCCATGGACTGTTCGATGGTTCAATTACCCCTTGTTTGTCCATATCCTTGATAATCTCTTCGGCTTCATCTCTTTTCGCAAATGGAAGTCGTCTAGGCCGTTGTCTGATTGGCTGAGCGTCTCCGGTATTTATTTTATGCGTTACTATGCTTGTTTTGCCCTTATCCTTCTTATCAATAGCAAAAACATCTTGATACTCTATCAGCATAGACCTTACTTTTTCCGTTCGTTCATAGTCAAGGTCTTGGCATCTTTCAATGATCATCTCGACAAGGTCTTTTGGATACTTTGACTTTGATTATTTCTCATTGGTATTCATAGAGCAAATTGAAGCCACGGGAACACACTGTCCGATCAAAGCTCCTCTACTTAACTTAATAGCAGTTTCCCTTAAATTCATAACTCTTACAGGGATGACATCTCGAACTTTTACCAAAGTTTTCGCCGTTAGGAACTCGACATTTTCTACATCTTCGACCATCCTTAAACTTCCCTCTCGGCAGTGTCCATCAAGCATGGTCATCAGAATTTTCTCACTATTACCGGGTATGGTTACGTCGCATGTAGTTAGTAAGCGGATGACATCTTCTTTGTCGTCGTGAAAGGGCAACTCTTCACCGTTGATCCTGAGAACTCCATTTTGAACATCCAATATTGCCCCCACTTTTCGTAGTACGTCCATCCCCAATATGAACTCGTCGGAGATCTCGGCAATTAATACTTGATGTTCAACTGTGGTCTGGCCAATGGATACTGACATATTAGCCTCGCCATATGTATTAATTAGCTCACCAGTCGCTGTTCTAAGCTTTACTGTTGCAGGTGATAATTTATTATGGTCTCGTACTACATCTGGACGTGCGATAGTTCTCGTTGCACCTGTATCCACCAAAAATGATCTACATCTATTACTGATACGACCTTCGATGTATAAGTTGTGGATTCCACCGGAGGACGTAAGGTTGACAGTTACTATGGGGGCTCTAGTTCTCGAGGTCGGCAGTTGCCCCTTGGTGTCGACCCGCTCTAGTTTTTTGATCTTATCTTCTAACATTTCTTTACTGTCGTCTACGCTTTTCTGTATCTTATCGAATGTTCTAGAAACCTCTTCAAATTTCTCGTCGTTCTGTCTACAAACGTCTTTAATTACTTGAGAAACACTTTCAAATTTCTCGTTGCTCTGTCTACAAACTTCTTTAATTACTTGAGAAGTCTCGTCAAATCTTTTAGCAACATTTTCGAATTTATCGTCGCTTTTTCTACTAACTTCTTCAAGTTTTTCGTTGTTTTTTCTAGAAGTTTCATCGATCGTTTCAGAAACAGTTTTTAATTTCGATAAGATTACTTGCTCTGCTGACTGGAAGTGGAACGTCTCTGGGTCATCTCCGTTCTTCGTGAGGACATCCTTGAGTCGTGCTTGTAGGACTATCTTGCACCCACTGCTGTCTAATTCGTACTCTTCTAATTGTTCACGGAGCTGTTTTATGGTCAGTTCTTGTAGCAACATCTTTGGTCGGCACACACGTACTTTTCAAAATGTCTAAGTCTTTCCGAATACCGAACAATCAACGCACTTCAATTATTAACGACGAATAAAGTTCAAAAGTCTTTTAAAAGTCTTTCCGAATACCGAACAATTAACGCACTCCGATTATTCTCGACGAATAAAGTTCAAAAGTCTTTTTTTTTTTCACTTTTCATTTATTTACACTCCACACCGTTAACACCACTGCAGCGTGATTAGTGTAATTAATTCTAATTACAATAAAACTAGCGGTTCGTAATTTATATACGACTTTATTTATATTTATACAAGTTTACTTTACAAACTTTAGCTTAAGACTCTCTATTTACAAATATGTCCTATTTATATATGCGATACAGATATTCCAGAAATATCTATATATCTCCAGCTATGTCCATGTGACCGCTTGCACGTCATCGGCGCTGCATCGGCGTATCTCGAAACATCGATAGTGTTCTGCCTGTGCTAAGACGGGAGCTGGTATACGAGGGTAGGTCAATAATTATTTTGTTACAATATCATCTCAGCTGACAGGGGGATTTGCAAATCGAGGATCAAAACTGTTGTTGGCCTTTGCTGATGATCTAGGCGCTGTCGCTCATTCTACAAGAGACGTGAGAGAGGTGTTTTCACAACTAGTGAAAGGAAAAGGTAGTCTGGGCCTTCAAATAAATGAAGAGAAGACGAAAAACATGAACGTAACCAAAAATCCAAGACCAAGAGTTAGGCAGAACATAAATATTAATGACCACAACTTCGGAGTAGTAAAAGAGTTTAAATATCTAGGGGCAGTAATCACAGATGACAACCACATATAAAAAGAGATCTCAGAAAGAATAACTGCGTGGAACAGATCATCATACTATCATTATTAAGAACTAAGCTACTAAAAAGTCAATCTAAATTAAGACTGTATGTCAATTATTATTCGTCCAATTGTTACATATAGGAGTGAAACATAGACTCTACATCAGCGGGAAAAAATAAGCTGCTGGTGTTTGAAAGGAGAGTTCTCAGAATGATGTTTGGCCCTCAAATAGATGAATTGACAGAAGAGTGGAGAAGGCGCCGCAGAGCTGAAGTGATGACTGTATGGTACTGAAAATATCGTAAGAGATATAAAAGCTAAGATAAGATGGGCAGGTCATGTGGTAAGATCAGAGGAAGACAGAGTGTTAAAGACAGTGTTTTTTGAGAGACGGTAGAAGATCAGTAGGCCGTCCCAGAAAAAGATGGAAGGATGAAGAAGAATTGAAGTATTCTGAATTAGTAAAGTCTGTTTGTAGAATTATTTGCATATTTGAAACAACGATGTGAATCATTTCATTTCACTTTAAAGTTCGTGTAGTTCAAACAGTATGAGAAAAATTACATACTTTTTTTTACATTTTTTTAAATAATTGAAGCTTGACCACCCCTATTATAGAATATTAAAATTTCTAGAAGTTTTTTAATCTGTTCTTCTAAAATCAGAAATGTTTACCTTTTCTTTAAGATGTTTGCACGTGTACGTATAATTCATTTGAATATTAAATCATAATATATTAGTGAACTATTATCCCATCTGGCTTTTCCTCTACTGCAATTCTCGTCAGTGTGTCACCCTACGTTCTGATCATGTGAATACACTGCGTGTCAGAGAAAACAGACCACCTACAAAATGGGTAATGTTTGATGTCTCGAATTTCCTAAACCTGTTGTCCGATTTAATTGATTTTTTTAATATGTTATAGCCTTATTCTTTAACAATATCGCTGTGATAATATTTTTGCTAGACAGGTAGATTGCGATTGTACACCGGACCTGCCAATCAAAATGTGTTTTTCTCAAAGTTCGCCACACCCTTTTCAATAGTCTAGCACAGGGCTTCCCAAACTTCTTCGTACTGTGTCGCCCTTGGGACTTTGCTATTTTTTTTGCGACGCCCCTCAACCCAACCCCCAATAATACTTACCAATTTTAGTACTAGCCTAGTAACAGGTTATTTATAATTTTTATAGAAATTAAGAAAGAAATCAAAACATAGGCACAAAAATAAAAAGGGATATTTATTTATGTAGCTGGCTGGTTAATGTGAGGGATGTGCTTGCTTTTTTGAGCATAGCTTATGAAATCGAGGCTCCAATTTGGAACTTTTCACTCTAATTTCTTGTTCTAAGTTTATATTTGACTTGTACTTGTTTTTATTTACTGCAACTGTAGAAAAGCCAGTTTCGTACAAGTACGAAGTCGCAAATGGTAATAAAACCTTTAATGCAGCAGTGCTGATGGCATGATATTCATGAGAAACTGAGCTCCAAAATTCAAACAGGTCGTTGTCGTGTTGAATCTTTAGGCTGGAATCACAGGACAATTCTCTCGGTTGTTCTTCTTCCTCTGTTGAAAGTGTCGATGGTGTGAATGACTAGGGAGGGACTCTGTCTGATGTAGTCATATTGCTCCAGATTTTTGGGAAAACATTTCTCAGTGTTCGTTCAATGATAACATGTGTTGTGTAAACATATTTTTTAAAGAGGAACCGAGGATTTCTATCGATTTTTCTTGTAGAATACCTTGTGAAGCAGGAAAACAGTCAATTTCTTGTCTAATTTTCTCTTCCATAAGAGCAACTTCTGAAACCCAGTAATTTTATCTGCCAATTTCAGGATGATTTGAGTATGATTTACCTATAATTTAATTTGTTAAATATGTCACAGGGGTATGCTAATTTTATTATAAACTCTGATTTAATAAAGTTTTGCGCATCATTATGGGATTCTGTATGATATGTACGTTGCCTTTGGACAGCCAACGAGAGTTGCAATAATACATTAAAGAGGTTGCTCGGCCCCAATTTCTTCACAATGTTTATGGAAAAGTCTTGATTTCACGGTTATGTTTTAACGTAGTTCACCACTTTAATAATGCTATCCATCACAACACTTAATTCAGGTGTAATGTTCTTTGCTGCTAAGGCCTCTCTATGTATGACACAATGTGTCCATTTTACACTTGGAGGCTTGGTTTTGATGAGAGCTTTTAGTCCTGCATACTATCCGGACAAATATATTTACTGTATTAAAAGTCCGCGCTGACAAGCGACGCCCCTGGGACAACGCCGCGACGCCCCGACGCACAGTTTGGGAAGCCCTGGTCTAGCATTTATAGAATAGAATAGAATAGAATAGAATACTTTATTTGTCCTGCAAGATCATTTACATGATATAGGATACGTCAGTATAAAATACTGAAATTAAAAGCCAACTATATCTTCAGGTTTTCTTAACATTATGTTTTTACTTTATCGTACTATATACGTAGTATAGTATAGTATAATAGATAAAGTTATAGGATCGTGAAAAAAAAATTTTTCAGATTTCACTTTTTTTCGACGTTTTGAGTCCCCCTGAGTCTAAAAAGCAAATAAAAAAAACATGTCGGAAGTATGTACGTACGTACGTACGTACGTATGTCGCCACCGCCCAGCAAAAACTACTGGACCGATTTTGATGAAATTCGGTATGAGTAAGTTTAAGAGAATTTTGTTGAGAAACTAAGCTTTTAAAAAAAACCTCTCAAAGGGGGGCCGAAATAGGGGGGTTATTTAGGGCCCATTTTTGCAAATTTTGACCGAAATGAATGAAATTCAACTCAAAGTAAGCTCATCGGTAGGTAAATAAAAATGCGGAATTTGACACTTCCAAATTCAAAATGGCGGCCAACATGGCCGACCGCCCACCCGACACATTTCCCTATCTATCTAAAAACTTGTTTAAGATAAGTTTAATTTGAAAAAGACGTTATATAGCCTAAAGGTGGGGCTGTAAGAAGGATGTTATCGTTTTTCAGAAAAACTTAGAGGTTGCCTATATTTAAGGGGTCAAATTTTGACATGAATTTGAACTAGATTTTCTCAAAAATGGCTCCAAGGAATTGTTTATTTTTTGATATATTTTTGATATCCTATCAGTAAATTGAATAACATTAGTCATATATCTTAACTCCCCATAGGAGGGGAGTTATGAATTTTTTATAAAAAAATATTCGAGTGCCCGTAACTTCCTTCTTAATAGAAACTAAAATTTGAAATTTTGCAGACATATATGGTACTTTATTATCTATTATCACAATAAATCTTACCAAAAATATGGCTTCCGGTTGAACCGGAAATGAATAAAAAATCTTAATTTTTTTAGATATGCCCTGTATATTTTAACATATTTTGAAATAATGCAAAATTACCTTTCCAATGACATAAAATTCATTGCTGTAGATCAAAAACTAGAAAAGTTACGGTAAATAGAAATTTTGCTATAATCTTATGTGTGTCCTCTCTCACGCGTTCATAGCAGAGCATTATTGTAGGGGAGTCAATGAGGGTATTTGGCTCCGAATTCCATCCTACTACATTGATGTACTTGATATTTTCACAGTAAGTAGGGAATAGCTCAAGAAACCAAATCTACCCTATATACTATGGCGCTTTTATCTTGGGGCGGTTCCCACTTCTTCAAGGGGGTGGAAAATTTGTTGGTCAAAATAAGCACGGAAGTGGCTAAACAACCTATTTCTAAGCAAAAACTGGTCTATACTTTTTTTTTGAGAACTCAATGCTTTTTGAGTTATGCGTAGTTGAAAATTGGCCATTTTCATTGAAAAATGACACCTTTTCGGACGGATTTTTTGTGAATACCTTAAAAACTATGCATCGAACTAAAAACACTATAATATAAAACATTTTTTAGATTATAAATAATAAAGAGATTCGTTCCTTCGTAAATGTTCTATTTATAATACAAAAAGAGATATGGTAGGTGAAAATAGTTTGTTTTTTGAAAAACAGAGGAACGGTAGGTTTTAGGTGTATAATGCTACCAACACCTTTTGTAGTGTTTGAAAAGGCCTTTAAAACGAGCACCGTTAAATGTCGGTTACTTACAAACTAAGCGAGATATGGTGCAAAAAATTATATGACTAATGTACTTTAAGGAAAAATGAAAAGTATATATATTTAATTCCCCATCTACCATAATTTAAATGCATTGTTTTCCTTCTACAATACCTTTTAATATATATAGTGTTATTTCTACTTTCAAAAAGTTGAACGGGTTTAATTAAAATGAATGGTTTTTGTAAAAAATGTGATCAAATTATAGAATGAATTTTTAAATTTTCTTAAAAATCTTCCTTTTTCTCCATGTAATTCGAAAATAAAAATATTTCACCCCTGAGAAGTGGTGGGAACTTCCCCCATGATAAAAGCGCCATAGTATATAGGATAGACTTTGAATTAGGAGATTGGGCTACTCAAAAAATTTCATTAAAATCCATGCAGTAGGATAGAATTTGGAGATAATATCTTGTTCTTAATCTCGCGCATTGACTGGCGTAATCGAAATAGAATGAAATGCAAATATTGTAAACTATTAATTTCTCAGAAAAATGAACTAATTTGAAATGAAAGTATGACTAAATATTCTATTGTTTTATGCAATAATTTACACATCTATAGTGTGTCTCCGAAATATGGCATCGAACATTTTCTCAAATGCAGGAATTAATGATGCGTAGAACCATAAAATACTTTTAAGTACAGTATGTGTTTCTAAAATATCAAAATAACGAGTAACTTTGTTATTTTTATAGAATTCCAGTATCTAGTACTAGTCTAAGAGCTAGAGGCGAGAAATCATCATAATAAGTAATATGGAGTTTGGCATGTGAAATGCGTCTATTGTATGTTGATAATTATGACCCCTTTCAGGCTGACACCTCAGTGGATACAGGGAGTAGCAATAAGGGATGAAAAGGGAAAGTTAACGCAGTCATTAAAGGTTTTCACCTCCTATTTTGTTAAACCTCCATCGATTTACATGAAAATTGGTGAGTAGTTAGAGCATACCTCAAGAAATAAAACTGATATGGTTCCAGCGTGCGATTTTACCCTGGGGGTGGATGCCACCCCTTCTCAGAGGTGAAAACTATTTTATTAAAAATAACCCCACTAATCGATAGAGGGACAAATTTTAAGCAAAATTTATTACCTTTAATTATTAAAATAAATCGATACTTTTTGAGTTATTAAAGATCAAATATTTGAATTTTTCGTGAAATAAATGCATGATGTAAAGCGGTTTTTCGTAAATAATTCAAAAACTGTAAGTTTTATCAAAATAGTTATGATTACCAAAATTGAAGATAATAAAAAATAAAACAGATTTCTTATTCGAAAAACCTTTGAGAATTAATAAAAAGTGAGTTATAGGTGATGGAATGTATATTTTTTCGGCTAGTACCCAAATCTATGTATTCAAGCTCAAATAACGGGAAAACGGTGCATTTTATAAAATATATTTACTGAACACTTGTCAAAGTACTTAGAAATATGTATCAAATGAGCTCCCGGAAAAGTTGATACCATTAAACATTATGCTACAAACATTTTTCAAAGTTTAGGCTCCAAAAATGTGGAGCTTAATTATGATATTATTTATATAAGTTTTTAAAATTGTTTTAAGACATTTATATAAAATATAGCAAAAATGTATTTGAATATTATGTCAAATGTGCCAATTATTGGACACCCTCAGTTTCTGTACATATTCAGTTTATACAGGGGCGGTTCTAGACCAAAAAAAGTGGGGGCAAGGGAAGACAACCGGTGAATAAACAAGATAACGTGCCTTTTTAACGAAAATTATAGTACAAAAGTACTGTAAAAACTGAAGGGGGGCAGATGCCCCCCTGCCCCTGGCTAGAACCGCCACTAAGTTTATATCGATAGAAAAAATTCAATTGAATATAGAAATAATATAAAAATAATATTTTAGTACTTATTTTTTTTTATTTATTGAGCTGATAACGAAATAGCACCTTTTCTGCAAGGTAAAATAATATATGTTAATTTTGTTGAGTGTCACAAGTTTTTCGTTAGTAAAAATGGAGAAGTGCAGAAAGACGAAGCTCCACATTTCAGTTGTCCAGCTCATGAGGAGGCAGACACTAAAATAATATACCACGTATGTCAACTACAGAAAGATGCCAATGGAATCATAAAGTGCTCAGATACAGATATTCTGGTTATTATATTAAGTAGTATGCATCACTTGAACAGTAATTTACACATTTGGATACAGTCTGGAACCGCAGGAAAAAAAAAACATTATATTGATATCTGTAAAATTTACGAACATTTTGGAGATTCAATATGCAAAGCTTTAGCTGGTTTCCACGCTCGAACTGGCTGTGACTATAATCCATGTTTTCGTAGAAAGGGAAAAAAGAGACCATTCAATATTATGAAATCATTTGAGCAATATAAGGAAGCATTTTACGCTCTTGGAGATATCGATTTTGACGAAGAGACGGTTTTTGAAATTCTAGAAACATATATTTGTCACATATACGGTACAGGGATTACAAAAAGAATTCTCCAAAGAAAAGTCAATGACATACGGCTTACAATATTTAATCGTCGATATAAGCTAAAAGACGTTAATGAACCATTTTTTAAAAAATATCTGAAAAATTTTGATGCATCAACTTTACCACCATCTCAATCTGAGCTATATCAACATCTTTTACGAGCACGATACATTACAAGTATTTGGTTGAACGCCTATAAAAAAATCCGACAGATCTGGTTATTGAACAAAATGGTTGGGAACTTGCTGAAGATAACACATATAAATTTAAATGGCTTGAAGGGCCAGAGATTGTTAGAGATATTATTTTTGAGAATGAAACAGACGATGAGATGGATAATGAGCAAGCTGATGATGACATTCATAATAGCGAAAGTGATGAAAATAATTATGATAGCGATTTTAGTGAATGTGACAGCGAAAGTGAAAAATAAGTAGTATTTTCAACGAAAATTTTGATTTCGTTTATAAATTCGCAAAGTCCGTTCGTTCGTTCCTGCGTTGCCACCCCTGCAATATCTGGAGCTTATGTACCGATGTCAATGTAGTTTTGTCTCCTGAATCCAAATCTGAAAACGGTATTTCGATATCTCAAACCATCTTCGAGATAACCGACCTCAAAAACAAGTTGCATCTCGGGACAGCAATTTATGATTTTTTAGCAATTTTAGATAGCGAGATAATTCTACAATGGAGACACTGTACGTAAAAATTTTAATGAAAATTTCATATTATTTCAAAAATATATTACTTCTATTCATATAAACTGTAAAAGAATTGAAATATCAAATAAATAAATATTACTTATTAATTTTAATGTAAGTAATGTTAAATGGCAGGTTACAAATTTTTGGTGCTGTCTACCCAATGATTTATGTATTATGTATATTATATTGTATAATATACAGTGTGTCTACTTAAGTTGGACACATATATTACGGGACACATTTTTATTTTTAATTTTACGAAATAAATTATAATTCATAAAAAGTTCTGCATCGTCTAAAACCTACGATTCAATCATCAGATAGCAAATTTTATCTATATTATAGGAGGTATTTTAAAAAATATGAATTTCGCTCAAAATTAAAGTACCTTTTTTTCACACTGTTGTAAATTATTGTTACTACAAAAAATTGTTTGGAATTAAAAACTGTGTTCTAATATATGCATTAGTTGTTATTATTATAATTAAATAATTAATAATTATTATAATAATGTAACTATTATCTACATTCTTCTAATAAAAAGAAAATATTTAATTTTTTTCTCAAATTAGAGATACCTACCAATCATCATTTTCATTTATAACTCTTTTATTATTAATTTTACGAACAAAAATTATTCTTCATAAAAAGATCTGCACGGTCTAAAATCCAAGATGCAATCATAAACATAAGATTATATAAAATTGTATCGATTTTAGTCGATGTGTAAAAAATATGAATTTCGCTCAGTAAAGTGCCTTTATAGCTCACAATATTTAAATGGTAGGATATAATTGCACATTAAACATAATTTTTAATTCTAAACAACTTTTCATAATAGCAATTTTCCATATTAGGAATTAAAATACATAAAAAACAAAGTTTTCGTTATAATAATGCTCGCATTTTTAACTTGTTATATTTAAATTGTAATAAAACGAACTTGATAATAAATTATAATCCTAACTTCATTCCCGAAATTCCTTTAAAAATTATTCTGTTAACTAATTTCAAAATAAATATATAAATAGCGTATGTTTTAATTTTCACTTTTTCCTAAAAACTCGAAAGGGTTCTCTTATTTTCATCATCACTTGCTTAACTTTGATGTTATAAACTTCATCTGGAGCTTACTTGATAGGTATTCTTGAGTACTTTGGTAAGTGTTCAGTAAATATATTTTATAAAATGCACCGTTTTCCCGTTATTTGAGCTTGAATACTTAGATTTGGGTACTAGCCGAAAAAAATATATATTCCATCACCTATAACGCACTTTTTAATAATTCTCAAAGGTTTTTCGAATAACAAATCTCTTTTTTTATCTTCAATTTTGGTATTCATAACTATTTTGATAAAACTTACAGTTTTTGAATTATTCACGAAAAACCGCTTTACATCATGCATTATTTCACGAAAAATTCAAATCTTTGATCTTTAATAACTCAAAAAGTATTGATTTATTTTAATAATTAGAAGTAACAAATTTTGCTTAAAATTTGTCCCTCTATCGATTAGTGGGGTTATTTTTAATAAAATAGTTTTCACCCCCGAGAAGGGGTGGCATCCACCCCCAGGGTAAAAGCGCACGTTGGCACCATATCAGTTTTGTTTCTTGAGTTATGCTCTAACTACTCACCAATTTTCATGCAAATCGATGGAGGTTTAATAAAATAGAAGGTGAAAACATTTAATGACTGCACCAAATTTCCCCTTTCATCCCTTATTGCTACTTCCTGTATCCACTGACGTGTCAGCCTGAAAGGGGTCATAGTTATCAATATACAATAGACACATTTCACATGACAAACTCCATATTACTTATGACGATGATTTCTCGCCTCTAGCTCTCCGTCTATACCATAACGATAATAGATCGGTACGATAAAGTTCTCGGGCGGCCCTTCCGTCCAGCGTTTTTTATTCATTCGCTTATGTTAGATAATAAAAAAATGAGGTACTTCAAGAACTAGCCATGGTCTTCATCAATACAGGGTGTTTCTAAATAAGTGCGACAAACTTTAACGAGTAATTCTGCATGAAAAAATAATGACTGTTTGCTTTATAAACATATTTCCGCAAATGCTTCGTTTCCGAGATACGGGATGTTGAATTTTTTCTTACAAGCTGACGATTTATTTATTGTTCGAAAACCGGTTGAGATATGCAAATGAAATTTGGTGGGTTTTAAGAGGTAGTTATTGCGCATTTTTTGACATACAATTAAGAATATATTCACCATTGGCGTGCATACGGGTAATACGGCCCGTATGCGCGCCAGTGGAGATAGAGATATACGCGTCAACAATAGGCTATTTTCGAAGACTTATGGTAATTCAATTTCAATATGTAATTTTTTTCTAATAAATATTGAGCCACGGACACAAGCTAGTTTTATTGAGTAGCGACTGCATAATTCAAGCTGTGAGCCACTGTATGTATCAGAATTAAGTAAAAAGAACAAGAGAAATAAATTTTATAATTATATACTTCTGACTGATATTTCTTGGCATATTTTGGCACTTGTACAAATGTACTCGTATATGAAATCGTAAAACGGGGTTTAGCAACTTCATAATAAATTACAAGGAAAAGCAATAAAAACTGTTTATTATTGGCAAATTTGTAGAAATAAATTCTTGTCTAGGTTATTAAAATCATTAAAATTTAATCTAATTGTTATATTTAGCCTACGTACAAACCTACACATTTTGTAATTTGTAGTAGGTGTGTTATTCAACGATGAAATACAGGACTACAAATCAAAGAAGTGAACAAGTGAACATAGAGTAGATATTTGTTGCAACATAATAAACATTCGATAATATCATTGATTAAAAACACCATGTGTGTGTTTATAATCAATGATAATATCTACCACGTTTATAAATGCAAATAGACAAGACGAAAACGGCGGGTTCGTTGGAATAAATATTCCCATGAGATTTTTTTGCATAATCACATTTGTGAGACACCCCAGAATAAGGTTCAAGAAGTCGCCCACGCGAAAAATGGTCCAATTTTTTTTAACAATTTTTTTTAAATCAAATTGCAAAAATCAATATTTTCGGCCCAGAAAAATTTTTTTCAGATTATTGGGACTATTCCGGACAGAAAAGGTCTCTTATAATTTTTCTGTAAAGTTGATCGTGTTCGAGTTATAAGCAATTTAAAATTTGAAAAACGCGAAAATGGCCATTTTTAAGACTTAGGGCCGGTACTTTATGTCCCGGTTAAACCTCGGTTAGCTAACCGGGGTTTAATCGGGACAGAAAAGTACCTCATAGGGCCTCTTGCGTTGTAATAAAAGCAATTATAATTATTATTATAATTATTTATGAATATAATAATAAGTATAATTGCGTTTATGTCTATGTTATGCATATATTTCTGTCCCGATTAAACCCCGGTTAACTAACCGGCTGTTAACGGAGACATAAAGTACCGGGCCTTAATCATGCCTATTCTGTAACTCATTTCGATGATAGAAGTCAGTAAAATCGAATAGAAGTGGCCAAGTCGAATAGAGATAGTCCAAATCCGTATTCCATAACTACTTCGGAATCTATACAATCGTAATGTGAATAGAAATCACTTCGACAGCATTTACCCTGTCGAGATGAGATTTCGATTATCGGAATTGTGGTTGACGCAAGCGCATTTTGTTTTGTTTTGACGTTTATATTTTATATATAAAAATAATTAATTACATACTACTTATTTATAATTATTTATAGTATTTGTACCTTTTTTTAGCTGCTTAATTTTTAGTCTGTGGTGTTATTTGTTTAGAGAACTATATATATTTCATTTAGACATGTTGTACGAGTATGAATAATTGGACCTAACCTTATTTATTTGCTACTTGGCGTCTGAATGTGAATGTTTCCCATTCACATTGTTGCCATATTTTTTTCGCATATTTCTTGTACAATTGCAATCAATGGTATAATGCACAAGAATAGCATACGATAGACTTCTTATGCGTTAATTGATAAATAAATATTATACCAGTATACTTGTATATTTATCAGTCAACGCTCATAGTCTGAACAAATTATAGAAAAGATGCCATTTTTGGGAAAAGCTGTTTAGCAGTTATTTCAACTGGAATCGAATCTTAAAGATTGCATATTATTAGTAATATCAATTTTAAATAATTTATTAATAATAATGAATTAATAACATCAATTTAAATATCTTTGATTTAAAAGCATTTATACTTCTTATCTTCACTTATCTTTTTTATTTATCAGTTTATCTTCTTTTTTATATCAATTTTAATTAACTTTAATTTAAAACCATTTATCCTCTTTTGAGCTTTTTGCATCCAGTATTTACACGAATATTTTATTTACTTCTCAAAACTTTGAGGATAGTATGAAGAAAGTATGAAAACATTGAGGAAATGGCAACGGTGTCATATTTCAAGTAACAAAATAGGTCACAGAACAAAATTTCGCTGGTTACTGCGCGGTTGCCACCTCCTCAGAACCGCGTGAAATAGAAGTCAGAGATTTCGATTACGATATGAGTTACAGAATACCGATCCAAACACAAAAATGACGCGATAGATATCAAACATTCCGATTTTGGGTAATTACGATTCGACTTGGTCATTTCTATTCGATTTGTTAAAAATTACAGAATAGGGCTGAATAACTCGGTTAAAAATTATTATTATGAAAGTCAGAAAGTGACTAATGTCTAGTTGCACCAACAAATCTTAAGCTCCAGCTTAGCCCAGCTCAGCTTATAGATGGGGCTCGGCTATGTTACCACGTCTTCACTGGTAAGTTTAAGATGCAATCCACGTGGAAATCCATTGCGGCAAGCTGAAAATTGATCTATACTCAATTGTGCAACGCGTATGTTTCATAAGCTGAGCTTAAGGCACGTCTTAAGCCTAAGATCTGTTGGTGCAACCAGGCATTAATCAAAGTTTAAAGCCCCCTCTACATGATCCTGAAGAAGTTTGTGTCATTAATTTATTACTAAGCTGTTATTTTTAATTAATAACAATGAGCGGTAAGATCGTATTGACGCGGCTGTAAAAATGTGAGTGTGAGTAAGATGCATCATTGACTGCCGGAATGGCAGCTCCCTCGCACTTACCATTGACGGCAGCATAATACGTGCATGGCGCTCATTATTATTATTTAAAAATAGCAGCTTAGTAATAAAGTATTAACAAAAATTTCTTCAGGATCTTGTAGGGGGGGCTTTAAACTTTAATTTAATCACTTTCTGACTTTCATAATAATAACTTTTAACCGAGTTATTAAGCCTTGAAAATCGTTATTTTTCGTTATTTTTCAAATTTAAATTGCTTATAACTCGAAAACGATCAACTTTAGAGAAAAATTATAAGAAACCTTTTTTGTCCAGAATGGTCCAAAAAATCAAAAAATTTACCCAAGCCGAAAATATTGATTTTTTCAATTTGATTAAAAAAATAGTTAAGAAAAATTTGGACCACTTTTCACGTGGGCGATTTCTTGAACCTTATTCTGGGATGTCTCACGAATGTGATTATGCAAAAAAATCTCATGGGAATATTTTCTCCAACAAACCCGTCTTCTCTAAAAGTCTTTTAGACCAGGGCATTTAGCACTCGAAACACCGGAATAAATACATTTTTAAATACAGCACCTAGAAACTTGCAACTCTTTGTCTAAGATGATGTCAGGAAAACAGTCTGCTATAGAAAAATGGGTGGAAATGCATAATTGCGTTTTAAAGTGCATAAAAGGCATCCAAAAGTGCATTAACCTGTCAAAATAAGCATCTTGAGGGCCGGAGATTTTGGTACCTGGGGGTTTTAGGGTGACTGCGCCATAGGCGTAACCAGGGGGGTTTTGGGGGTTATAACCCCCCTCACCCCCATTGGGATGTACTTTGAGCTCTATACGCTTAACATCATACCCGCTAGAGACCTTCCAGTAGTTGTAACCACCCCTTATAGCCTTGTAACCCCCCCCCCTTAGGACGATCCTGGTTACGCCGTTGGGCTGCGCCTTCAGAACCGACCACTGGAGAACCTGGTGTCCAGGGTTACTGCTAAGATACGTCATAGGGAGGTTCGAGGATTATGGGCACTAAGGATAAATAATATCGTCTGGCATTTTAGCCGGGGAGATCTTTTCGGATTGTTCCAGCGCAAATTGCATCTTTAACCCTGTTTAAAGTAGCTAGTGTCGATGCTCACACTAGTCCGGGAGGACCGATGCTTTAACGTACCTTCCGAAGCACGGTGAACGGCTCGCATCATTCTAAGAAATGAAAATGTTGTTGGTGCCGGGAACCGAATGAGTGCGCTCTGGCTGTGAAGCCGCTGGCCGCTGAGCTATGGCCGTCCACATGGGCACTAAATTAAATTGATACAAACAGATTACTAGGGGGTTTTTGGGGTCGCTGAATACCAATACGCCATCAGAACCAACCTCCGGAGCACCTGGTGTCACTGCTAAAGCACGTCATCTTCTGGAGTTTCGACCCATAACGAAAACAGACCATATTTAAAAACACAAACGTTATAAAAGCACACTAAACAAGACACTACACAAAACAAGACACTACACAAATTAAGTTTAAATTGTTTTGTAAATTTCATTGTAACTTTTTGGGATAAGTTGAAAAAAGCAGCTTCAATTTGAGGTTCTATTCTAAAAAAATGGAACTCTGATTGTTCTCCCCTCCACTCTTACATGGCGGTATTTTACAAGTATCATCACTTTGACAGCTTATAAATTTTTACTCCTTCAGTGTATACGCCGTCTACATAATCTTCGTGTAGAATCAGATCAATTTTCAGTTGTTAATTTTAATTAATGGAAATATGATTTTTTAGAAAATTAGAAAAAATGCTATCTTTGTTCCTATTGGTTCCTATCATCATATGATAGGTTTTGTTTTTTTGGAACGTGTGTTTTTTCACCAGTTTTTATTGAACGTACCTGTTTGTATAGGTATAACATAAATAATATCAAAAGTGTTATAAATGTTACTAGGCTTAAAAATTTAAACTTTGTCAAACTCAAAAATGAATGACCATTTTCAATTTCGTTGCAACACGAAACTACAACATCATATTCTAGTTCAATCAGAGAGTGCAGCAAGTACCTCTACCGGTTTCGAAACTTATTAGTCTCTCATCAGGAGGCACATATGCTGCTCTCTCTGACCCAACCAGGACAAACCCCGGCGTGCAGTTATGGATTGCAACTAACGAAATGGCAGGGATACCCTAGCGGCAACTGCTGGCAAAATAATATTAAAAATATTACTCTATTAAAAATAATGATATTAATATCACTTTATGTTCTAATAGATTTAAAACTTAGTCTTTTGCTAGCAGTTGCCGGTAGGGCATCCCTGCCATTTCGTTCGTTGCAATCCGTAACTGCATGCCGGGGTTTGTCCTGGTTGGGTCAGAGAGAGCAGCATATGTGCTTCCTGATGAGAGACTAATAAGTTTCGAAACCGGTAGAGGTGCTTGCTGCACTCTCTGATTGAAATAGAATATGATGCGGCTGTAGTTTCGTGTTGCAACGAAATTGAAAATGGTTATTCATTTTTGATTTACATGTTTACTCTGATTGGGGTACGAAAGTAACCATTCTCGTTGGAACTTTACCGCGCTGAGCAGATGTGACGTGAATTATAAATTGTAAAATTCCCTTATCTTCTTAAGTCTCAGCATCCGTTATGGCTTGCAAATTTTAGAAGCCTCGGAGGTGTAACCAGAGAAGGTTCTCTTTGTTTTCAATCTGGTGGGATGTAGAGTAATATTTTTAATATTATTTTATGTGCTATTAGATGAAAAGTTAGTCTTTTGTCAAACTGTTTATTAATTCAAAATTTAATAAAATGTTAAAGTTTTTTAAATATACTTTAAAACTGACGCCTCAAGGAATCAATTGCAATTTAACACGTTAAGCCGGTTAAGCGCTAGACACAATATTGAAAAAATAGCTCCCGCGCCAAGTGGCAGTTTCGCCAATACGCAGCGGTCCCTAGGGACTTCCATGGCGTATGGAGTACTTCCTACATCGATCCATAGGGACCGCCATGGCGCTTAACGTGTTAAAAATACCTGTAGAGTCACTGCTGGGGCAAGTGCAGTTCTTTAAATAATCAATCGCTTTCCGCGATAAACAAATTAAATAAATAATAACTATTCGGTCGGTCTGATTGAAATTTAATACACTTTAATAACTCATTAATTGCCATTATTTTAATTAGTTAGGTTACATGTCGTTATCTAAAAAAAAAGTTCTTATCATTATTTAACTTAATGTTAAATAAGGGTTTTTTTGGAATTATCTGAGTCATCTGTCTGTATCTGTAGAGTAGGGAGTGTGAGTCAAGTCCCACAGCACTTAGGCCACAATTGACCCATTGTACATCCTCCCAGGGGGTTGTCGTCCTTAGTTCATTATCCATCCTGCCATTTCCAGGAAAGTGGACAAATCACCTGGTGACATCTCCCCTATATCGGCAGGTGTAGGCCAAGGCTCGCCGAACGCATACTCTCGTATTGACGATAACTCCGGACATTCACATAGGACATGCTCGACAGTTTCGCCATCTCGTTCACACCTCCTGCATAGAGATGTGTCTACTAGCCCCAGTGTGTGGAGGTGTTTTCTTAGTTGACAATGGCCAGTTAAAAAACCAACGGTCAAGCGTAGGTTTTTCCTGGTCATTCTCAAGTACTTTTCTGATGCTGACTTCCCAAGGTTCCTTAGTGTTACCTTGGCAAGTCTACATCCTGGCCCTTCTTCCCATCTTCTTACGGTTTGCGTGTGGGAGTGACATTTGACAGTTTCCGCGATTGTTGTAATCGACAAGCCAAAAAGATCACAAGGTCCTAAGAGTCTTAGGCCTGCTGCCCTTCTAGCCAGCTGGTCAGCAATGCGGTTGCCTTTATTTCTGTTGTGTCCTTTAACCCACCTCAGGATGATGTTGTTACCATCCGAAGCTTGGGCTAGTGATTCATGACACTCCATTACTAGCCCTGATATGACGCGTGGTCTGTTCAGGGTTAGTAGCGCTTGTCTGCTGTCTGTGCAGATTATTACAGTTTTGCCGGCTATACCTTTCCCGATTATCTCTTTTGCGGCTATGGAGATACCAGCCAGTTCAGTCTGAACTACGCTGGCATTTTTGCCCATGCCCCATTTTATACTAAGGTTCAATGATCTGGAGAATATTCCACATCCTGAGCCTTCTTTCGTTTTGGAGCCATCGGTGTAGATGCAATATGCATTTGCCACGTTTGACTCCCTATGTTGTCTTGTTTCGATTTTGTAGGGTTTGTCGAAGACAAACGTAGGTTTAATTGAGTCGCATCCATGGCCCGCATGCAGCTGGGGCAGTGCCTCCAGCTCACCCCGCCAGAAACGACATCTCAATTGTCCCATTCCTACATCAAGGTTTGCACCCGCTGAGCGTAACCTCATCATCGTCATCAGCGCCACCTCTCTGACATATATGTCTAAAGGGGTAATGCCAATGAGCAACTCCATTGCAGCAGTTGGTGTTGTTTTCATGGCGCCTGTTATATTTAGGCAAGCCATCCGTTGAATATGGTTTAGTTTGTTGATCGCTGTTGCCTGTAGCACTTTTGGTACCCAAGCAATGGCTCCGTAAGTTAGCATTGGCCTAATGACAGTAGTGTAGATCCAGGCGACCACCCTGGGCGAAAGGCCCCAAGTGCGTCCGACCGTTCGCCGACACTGTTCATAGGCAATATATGCTCTTTTAGCTCTACTATCTAAGTGAGAGTTCCATGTTAACTTCCTGTCAAGGGTAATACCAAGGTATTTCACCTCTTCAGAGAAATTCAGACTGCAGTTTAGAATCCTAGGGGGTATTAAGCCCGTGATCCTTCTTTTTCTGGTGAAGAGGACCATCTCTGTCTTTTTTGGATTTATAGACAGTGAGTGTTCCTTACACCATGTTTCTATTAGTCTGAGAGCAACTTGTAATCTCTCGCATAGTGTGTTCTCAAACTTACCGCTTTGCAAGACGGTTATATGGTCTGCATAGGCTATTGTGTAGAAACCGTTCTTGCTGAGTTGGTAAACCAGGGTATCCAACACTATGTTCCAGAGGAGTGGTGATAGCACCCCCCCTTGTGGACATCCCCTCGTAACCATCCCTCTAACCAAAACGTCTTCTACATTTATGCTTATTGCTCTATTTGACAGCATACTGAATATCCATTCGCTCACGGCCAGGGGGACATTCCTGACATTGAGCTGTTGGGTGATGGTTGGGAAAGTTGTTTTATCAAACGCTCCCTCAATGTCTATGAATATACCTAGGGTGGATTCTTTATTATCCAGCGATCTTTCAATTCTTCCCACTACTTGATGAAGTGCAGAATCGGTAGATCTTCCCGAAGTATATGCATGTTGATTGGGATGAAGTGGATTATGAACCAGAACTTCATCTCTTATGTACCTCTCGCATAGCCTTTCCATCGTTTTCAAGAGAAAAGATGTCAGGCTAATTGGTCGAAAAGCCTTCGGTAGGGTGTAATCCATCCTACCTGGTTTTGGTATGAAGACCACACGTACCTCTCTCCACTCTCTAGGAATATATCTCAGAGCCAAGGAGGCTCTGAACATTCCCACAAGGTGCGGCAAAAGAATATCCAGTCCCCACCGTAGTAGGGCTGGATATATGCCGTCAGGCCCTGGTGACTTAAAAGGGGCGAAGCACGATATGACCCATCTTATCTTTTCCTCACTAATTAATGTTCTGGCAAGATGCCAGTCATTTGGTGTGGGTATGATTATTTCTTCCGTCCAGTTTGGTGCTTTTGAAATGCTAGAACCGGGGAAGTGTGTTTTCATCAGGACCTCAGCACTTTCGCAAAGGTTGGAAGTTTTGCTTCCATCTTCCTTTGTTAGTATGCTGATATGCCGATGTGGATCTTTTGAGAGCGCTTTTTGTAGCCTGGAAGCTTGCGGAAAATCTTAGATTTCCTCACAGTAGGCTCTCCAAGCAGCTCTTTGTTTTTGTCTACAGACTTTCTTAAACTCTCTGAGGTTTGATTGATAAATATCCCAATCCTCTTTGAGTTTGGTGCGTTTTGCTTTATTAAAATAAGTTCTTGCTGTCTTTCTAAGGTGTTCCAGTTCAGTGCACCACCAAGAGTTGGTTTTGCGACTTTCCTGGACCATCCTTATCGGACAGGATTTTTTATAAGCGTAGCTTATTTTATTTTGGATAGATACCGTGTACCTTTCCAATTCTGTATTAGTTCCTGGAGTTAAAGCCTTTTCATTCCGCAGAGCATCTTCTAAGAGGCGGTTGTAGAGTTCTACATCCGTCCTCCTAGGGTCGCGAGATTTGATAAGGCTTTTTTCCAGACTAATAATATAGGTCAACCAGCGGTGATCAGACATAGAGATGTCCTCTGAGACCTGCCAGTTCTGAATTTTATTAGATATTTCTGCTGTTGCTAGCGTGATATCTATAACAGTTTGGCTACGAACATTAATAAATGTAGGTTCCGCGCCTCTATTTAAGATATACAAATCTTTACTAATAATATAGTCATAAAGAGACTTACCTCGAGAGTTGTTATCTTTGCTGCCCCAGCCTAGATGGTGAGAATTCGAATCGCAGCCGATAATAAGTTCTACCTTCTGGCTGAGACAATGGTCTACCAGATCTTCCATCTCCTTTGTTGGTGGTAGGGTGGCTGCATCTGAGGGTAGGTAGACCGATGCTAGTATCAACTCTCTGCTTTTGCCTTTTCCCCATGGGCATTTTACTTTAACAGCAGTTACGTCTGAAGTACAAAACTGCACCAGGGGGGAGGCTTTAATTTTCCTGGGAACATATATTGCTGCTCTCGGTTGTTGGTTGATTGGTAAGCTGAAGATTTGACCAAGACTGCCAAAACCAGTTATTTTGGTCTTAATTATCCAAGGTTCTTGGATTAATGCTATTGCATCCTCCTTTACATCCAGGTGGCGGCAGAGTGTCGCGGATGCCACCTTTTTGTGCTGGAGGTTGCATTGAATAATGGTTACCTTTTTCCCGACGTCTTTGCCCATGGCGAAGGTGTCGTATTGGTTCTTTTTAGGCGTCCATTTCCTCCTCACTTGAGGAGCCGGCAGCCTTAGTCGTTTCGGTGCTTCCTCTGCAGGGTTCGTCGACCACCATCTGATGGTCGTCGTCCTGCTGTGGAACCACGGGTGTTTCAGTCTCAGTGACCGTATCCGGTTGCCGAGTATCTGAGGTCCCTGGTTCCGAGGAGGTGCCCTCCATTTTTTGTTTGCTTGCTTTTAGAGTCAATGAGGTGAACGCGTAGCTCAGCCTCATTGCTCTTTTCTTAAGGACAGCCATGTCCTCGTCTCCGATTCCGAAGACGAACAGGTGTCCGTTTGGATCGGTTTTGGCCTCATGGTGGAAGGTGCACCATCTCGCAACTGACATGTCCGGATTTTGCGCCGTTAGCCTCCGCAGCACTCTTTCTGTGTCATCGGAGGTGTTAGTAACATCCTCCGAGATCCATAGAGAGGCTTTAGTAAGCTTCGGCAGCTTATCCTGACTGACAACAGCCAGTGATGCGTCCTCCCACGGTTTAAGGTCATCTATAGCCTTTTTTAGCAACGCAAGCGCCTCGTCGTCATCGCAGGCCACTCTGATGATCTCACCAGACTAGGTCCACGACTTAAACGTGGGCGCTCTTGCTTGGCTGTTGAGGTGGACAAGATTGCTCTGTCCAATTCCTCCATCAGGCTGCGTTTGATAAGGTTTTCCCGGTCGGCAGAAACCTTGCCGTAATTAATTAATTATCTTTAAACGCAAAGATAATAATTTTAACAATAAAATTTTAAATCAAAAATAATTTTATTATTTTAAATTTTTCTTTGGTATTTACAAAGTTGGGCAAAGGTTTACTTTGCGAACTTTTTTTTGCACTTATACTGGGTGGAAGAAAAGAAATGTTTTTCTAATGTTAAGTTTGAGACATCCTGTAGGGAGAACAAGGTAAAAGTGTGAGTATGCATCAAAATGGTATTGTAGTCTTATGTTTTGTGAACATTTTCTTTTTTGAGTGTTTCTGATATCTTTAGAAACAAAGAACGTAGACGGTTTTATTCTTTAACGTGTGTTTTAACCAAAACAAAAGTTTGAAAGACTGTAGGGAGTAAAAGGTACAAAGATAGGTATGCATCAAAATCATTTTGTGGTCTCACATGTTGTGAACATTTTATTTTCTCTGATAACTTTAATAATAAATAAATTAGACGGCTTTACTCTTTAATATGTATTTTAAATCCGTTAATCAATTCACGAAAAAATCAACTATGAAAATGAGCACAATTTTAACTGATGCATATTCAAACTACATAATATGTGTATATCTAAACATATCACTGCGTAAATTCTTTATCTAAACTAAATATTAATGTGGGTTTTTGAACTATTCTAAATTTAAAAAGATAAATATTGCGAATCAATTATATCAGTACCCGACTATGTATTTTTATTAACATAATACACGAGGCACATAAAGTTCGATAAAGTCAATGTCAAGGATACATAGTGCTATTTTTTATACTATGTACAGTTTGTTTTAGAAAATATTCACTTTTTTATGGAAGTGAATCCAATAAAATTGTAATAATGCATAAAAGACATTTTTTGAATAATAATTTCATATTGAGTTTTTATGTGATTATTGTAATGACATAATAATATATTCTTATTGATTGCTAGATGGCATCAAAACCACCTTGTAACGGGTAGTTCTTTTTGGACAACAGACTCAGTAAAACATAGGTTCAAAATAAAATATATTATTAGTATGATAAAATTGATCCAAATAATGGCGTAACCCAGATATCCAAAGTGAAAGTTATCCTCCAACACCAAATTGTTCTATATGGTCCACATAATGTTCAGAAAAAAGTCACACCATTTTGAGCGTCAAAGCGTCAAGTTTGGGAGGGAGAGAGGGGAGAAATCGGTAAATTCGTAGTTTTTTACGTTTTTCGTCAATATTTTCGTCAATATTTTTTTTTACGTTTCTTCAAGGGCTTATCACTAACATACCATCGGCCACTGAAATAGCAAATTTTATTTACAAAAAAATTTCTTTCATCAGTAATAATATTTAAATTGCCCAGAAAATATATAAAGTATCGAAAACCTCCACTTTTCACCCTCCGTTAATCTAGAACCGTTGATTTTATAACAATTATGTATTGGATCTTTTTTGTTTTAAATTTTATGTAGAAAATTTGAGTATAGAATGTAATTTACGCCAAAGCATAGTTTTAGAAATATTGACGAAAAACGTAAAACAACTACTAATTTACCGACTTCTCCCCCATCTTCCCCCCAAACCGGACGCTCAAATTGGTGTAACTTTTTACTGAACAATATGTGGACCATATAGAACAATTTTGTGTTGGAGGAAAACTTTTACTTTGGATGTCTGGGTTAGGCCTTTTTTTAGACCAATTATAATATACTATCTCCGTAACTTTGGAACCGTTCATTTTAGAAGGATTATGCATAGGGGGGCCTTTTTTATTTCAAATTTTATGTAGAATATTTTTGTATAGAAGGTTGTTCATGCTTAACTGCATAGTTTTAGAAGTATTGACAAAAAACATAAAAAACTACGAATTTATCGCTTTCTCTCCCCTCTCCTCCCCAAACCCGACGCTCAAAATGGTGTGACTTTTTTCTGAACATTATGTGGACCATATAGAACAATTTGGTGTTGGAGGATAACTTCCACTTTGGATGTCTGGGTTTGGGTCTAGTTATACCATACTATATGGATATTTATACAGTAGGGTGCAAATGAAACAGGAATAAATTCGTTATTTTGTAAACCGGCGACTTTAAGGAAAAATCCCGAAACAGGTCGATTTTTATTTTTATGTTATGATATTGTGGCATATATGGTATACTAGTGACGTCATCCATCTGGGCGTGATGACGTAATCGATGATTTTTTTTAAATGAGAATAGGGGTCGTGTGCTAGCTCATTTGAAAGGTTCTTCAATTCTCTATTCATTAATATAAACATTTACATAATTATTTATACAGGGTATTCAAAAAAAGATTTTAATTGAATTATTTGAAAAAAAAAAGAATAATGTATGTACTTAATTTATTTAATTCAAAATACATTTTACTGTTACCCGAAAACTAAAAAATGTTTATTTTACAAATAAACATTGCTTTTCGATTAAATCCAATGTTCCCGCCAGCCACCTGCCTCTTGCAAGTTTGAACATTTAATTTAAGCGAAAAGCAATGTTTATTTGTGAAATAAACTTTGTTTTCTGATATGTGAAAGCAGTAAATTGTATTTTAAATTAAATAAATTACATACATTCTTCTTTTTTGTCAAATAATTTAATTTAATAAAAATTTTTTGGACACCCTGTATAAATAATTATGTAAATGTTTATATTAATGTATAGAGAATTAAAGAACCTTTCAAATGAGCTAGCACACGACACTACTCTCATTTAAAAAAATCATCGATTACGTCATCACGCCCAGATGGATGACGTCACTAGTATACCATATATGCCAAAAGAAGAATATATTATGTACATTATTTAACACAAAATACTTTCTATGGCTGTCAGGAAATATAAAAATATTTATTTGGCAAATAAATATTGCATTCCGCTTCAACTAAGTGTTCAAACTGCCAAGAGGTAGGTGGGAGGCTGTTTGTGATTTAATTTATGCCAAAAGAAATGTTTATTTATTAAATAAAGATTTTTTTCTATTTTGTGAGAGCGGTATAATTGTATAATGTATTTTTAGTTGAATAAATTACCTACCTACATACATTCGTCTTTTTGCGTCAATTAATTTAATTCAAAAATATTTATTTATTTGGTCACCCTGTATAAATAATGATATTAAAGTTTATATCACTGAATAGAGAATTGAACACCCTTTCAAATGAGCTACCACACGACCCCTATTCCTATTTAAAAAAATCAGATGTATGCCGTCACTAGTGTGACGAAAGATATATCAAAAAATTGTAATTTAAAAATAAAACTCGACCTGTTTCGGCATTTCCGTAAAATCTAATACCTACTGCCAAATATCGAGGTGGACTCTTTCCTTTGGCCCACCCTGTATATTTTTGTACAATAATATAAATTGAAAATTCGATTTTTCAAGTTTGAGGTCGGTTAATATCGAATCTAGTTCGAGAATTCGAACTGGCAATGTGATATTCGTAATCTACGTTAAAAAAGCACATCGAACTGATATATCATATGCCTTTAGTCGAAAAATCGATTTTTTCGACTTTGAGATCAGTTATCTCATAGGTGGCCTCGATCAGATTTGGATTCAGGAAACAAAACTACATATTTATGTATCCATCGGTAGAACGGCTCCAAGTATTGCAGGGACTGCGACGCACAAACTAACGCACGAACGAACAAACTTTGCAAATTTATAAACGATAACAATTTTTTCGTTGAAAAAAATTAACGGAATCCGTTAATCCGTAAACTGAGTATAATTTTTGCTGGTGCAAAACTTTTGTGTTTTATTATTAAAAAAAAAATAGACACGGTATTCCTGCATTAATACATTATTTTTTCATAGTACTTTTGTATATTTACTCCTAGATAATAATAAATATGAGATTAGAACTAATCTCTTATGACACACATCTCGGTTAACCTGATAAAAAAATCCTATCTGTACATTACATTTTGAATGTAACGATGGAATTTGCATAATATAACAGCTGATTATATTCAACATAGTAACAAATTGTGAAGCACGTGCGTGCAAATACAATTTCAGTGCTAAGTGCAAGGTCGTATAGAATTATATTTATGCCGGCGGAATGTAGTTTTGATAAATCGTTGATCTAATCTAATGTATACGTCTCGTAATTATTTTTAGGAGTATCTTTAGGAAAATGGGAAAACGAAAATTGAAAAAGAATGGTGTAAAACGATAAAGAATGTCTATTAAGCCAGATCATCCATTTCATAAGTCCATATTTGGAATAGTTTCATATTTTTTTGCTAATTTTTTGCTAATTTATTACCACAAAAACAAATTTTTTGCTCCACCCCTAACCGAGAAACAATGGTTGATGTAGCTTAATATTATGTCACATCATCGATAGCCATATCTCGCGAACCTAAAGAGCTAGAAAATCGTACGACGCGGCATATTTTTTTGCTAATTTATTGCTGTCGATCTGCATATGCAACATACCCCAAAACCACCCCTGCTTCCCTTACAGCTAAACAACACCCCCAAAAAACAACGAAAAATCTTGAAAAATGGTTTTTGTGATATAGTTGACGGTTGATATTTATTTCTAGTTTTTTGCTGTCATTAGCCGTAAAAAACAAATTTTTTGCTCCACCCCTAACCGAGAAACAATGGTTGATGTAGCTTAATATTATGTCACATCATCGATAGCCATATCTCGCGAACCTAAAGAGCTAGAAAATCGTACGACGCGGCATATTTTTTTGCTAATTTATTGCTGTCGATCTGCTTATGCAACATACCCCAAAACCACCCCTGCTTCCCTTACAGCTAAACAACACCCCCAAAAAACAACGAAAAATCTTGAAAATTGATTTTTGTGATATAGTTGACGGTTGATATTTAATTTCTAATTTTTTGCTGTCATTAGCCGTAAAAAACAAACTTTTTGCTCCACCCCTAACCGAGAAACAATGGTTGATGTAGCTTAATATTATGTCACATCATCGATAGCCATATCTCGCGAACCTAAAGAGCTAGAAAATCGTACGACGCGGCATATTTTTTTGCTAATTTATTGCTGTCGATCTGCATATGCAACATACCCCAAAACCACCCCTGCTTTCCTTACAGCTAAACAACATCACCAAAAAACAACGAAAAATCCTAAAAAATGATTCTCATGATATGGTTGACAGTTGATGTTCAATAACAAATTTTTTTCTATGATAAGTTCTATCGATCCAAAGCTTATTTTAAATGTTTTTTAATGATACTTATGCACGTATTATAAAAATTGAGTTATCCATCGCATTTTTTCGGTATGTCAAAAAAAAAGTGTTTCATTTTTTGTTTATTACATTTTCTGTTATATGTATCTCGAAAACTGCTCGATGGATTTTAATGATCCTCATCTCTTTTTATTTTGTTAAACGTGCAAAAATATGAATTTTTCATTTTACCATATCAATGTATATCGAACCATATCTCCGAGATTTATCGATCGATTTTTGACTATTATTAAATATAAGTCACTTCGATACCACTCCGGCTACACTCATAAAAAAAGCAGTTACCGATCTTAGAAAAAGCGTTCTTGAACGAAGAAAGGCTGTTTTCTAGAGCCAAGAGTAAAATAAATTACAACCAAGAATTTTTTTTCAATACATTCTTATGAAGAGTAAGTTCTTGGCTATAGTTTATTTTACTCTTTGCTGTAGAAAACAGCCTTTCTTCGTTCAAGAACGCTTTTTCTAAGATCGGTAACTACTTTTTTTATGAGTGTAGCCGGAGTGGTATCGAAGTGACTCATATTTAATAATAGTCAAAAATCGATCGATAAATCTCGGAGATATGGTTCGATATACATTGATATGGTAAAATGAAAAATTCATATTTTTGCACGTTTAACAAAATAAAAAGAGATGAGGATCATTAAAATCCATCGAGCAGTTTTCGAGATATAACAGAAAATGTAATAAACAAAAAATGAAACACTTTTTTTTTTGACATACCGAAAAAATGCGATGGATAACTGAATTTTTATAATACGTGCATAAGTATCATTAAAAAACATTTAAAATAAGCTTTGGATCGATAGAACTTATCATAGAAAAAAATTTGTTATTGAACATCAACTGTCAACCATATCATGAGAATCATTTTTTAGGATTTTTCGTTGTTTTTTGGGGGTGTTGTTTAGCTGTAAGGGAAGCAGGGGTGGTTTTGGGGTATGTTGCATATGCAAATCGACCGCAATAAATTAGCAAAAAAATATGCCGCGTCGTACGATTTTCTAGCTCTTTAGGTTCGCGAGATATGGCTCTCGATGATGTGACATAATATTAACCTACATCAACCATTGTTTCTCGGTTAGGGGTGGAGCAAAAAATTTGTTTTTTACTGCTAATGACAGCAAAAAATTAGCAATTAAATATCAACCGTCAATAACTATATCACAAAAATCATTTTTCAAGATTTTTCGTTGTTTTTTGGGGGTGTTGTTTAGCTGTAAGGGAAGCAGGGGTGGTTTTGGGGTATGTTGAATATGCAGATCGACAGCAATAAATTAGCAAAAAAATATGCCGCGTCGTACGATTTTCTAGCTCTTTAGGTTCGCGAGATATGGCTATCGATGATGTGACATAATATTAAGCTACATCAACCATTGTTTCTCGGTTAGGGGTGGAGCAAAAAAATTGTTTTTGTGGTAATAAATTAGCAAAAAATTAGCAAAAAAATATGAAACTATTCCAAATATGGACTTATGAAATGGATGATCTGGCTTAATAGACATCGATAATGTACAAGCTGAAAATGCGAGCATTATCATAACGGAAACTTTATTTATTTACGTATTTTAGTTCATAATATGAAAAATTGCTATTATGAAAAGTAGTTTAGAATTAATAATTATGTTTTAATGTGCAATTATATCATTCTAATTTAAATGTTATGAACTATAAAGGTAGTTTACTCTTGATCGAAATTCATATTTTTTATATACCTCGTATAAAATTATTAAAATTTTATATATGATGGTTGCATCATAAATCTTAGAACATGAAGAGCTTTTTATGAAGAATAACTTTTCTTCATCAAATTAAAAATAAAAGAGTTATAAATGAAAATGTTGTTAGTATCCATAATTTGAGAAAAATCTTCAAATATTTTTTTCCATTAGAAGGATGTAATTGCACATATCAGACCATAATTTTTTATATCAAACAATATTATTTCATATACTGTCGGCTAAACTTGAGACACAACTGGCTAGTGATTTTAGTCAATAATTTTGCCAATTGGGCCAAAAAATTGATTACTAATTAGTTAATAATTACTAAATAATTAGTAATTTTCCCAATTTTGGCAAAATTCGCAAAAAACAAAACAATTACCTACTAAAATCACTAGCCAGTTGGGTCGAATTTAGCGAACCGACTATATTTTAATTTCATAGCAAATGAAACAGTCCATTTATTATAAAGGGGAAGCCGTATACCCGTATAAACCTTTTTAAAGCTGTTAATAAATTATTGCTTTTAAAATATACTCAAATTGTATTTTTGAACTTATTTATTTTATATAATAATTAAATTCACTATCAAATGTCATGGATGTTTTATAAATACTTAATTTAAAATTTAGTTTGACATTCACGACTCACGAAGTGTCAAACTCAAATGTAAATCACCTATGCTTTGCTTAACAAATCGAGTTTAAAAAACTAGCCTACTTAATAGCAACGATTTCAGCTGGACGTGTAGTGTGTCGGCAGAAAATAAAACGATTGTGACGGCACATTTTAGATTTGGAGGTCGATTATCTCGAAGACGGTTAGAAGTATCGAAATGCCGTTTTCAGATTTGGATTCAGAAGAAAAAACTACACACGAATCCATCGATAAATCTGATCTGAGTATTGCAGGAGCGGCAACGCAATAACACACACACACACACTTTTGCGAATTTATAAACGAAATGTTTTCGTTGAAAATTACTGCAGGAATATCGTGCTGATTTCTCCTTCAACGTGCTGACACAGAGATGTTTGGATGTTAACCGTCTTCTTTACGTCTGTTTTATAAACTACAATACAGAGTTTGATAAAGTAAAACATGATCGACGCATGGAAGTTCTAAAAAATAAAAACCTAGATAAAAGAGATTTAAGGCTAATAACACACCTCTATTACAATTAGCGAGCAACAGTAAGAATTGAAAAGGAAACATCACCACTATTATTTAACGCTTATTCTGAAAAGGTAATTGGAGAAACTCTGGAAGATGAAACAGTCTGCATAAGAGTAAATGGAGTCTTAGTTAACAACATCAGATTCACAGATGATACAGTAATAATAGCCGATAGTTTAGAAGACCTGGAAAGACTCATGTATTTGAGATTTGGATTTGCACTGTTGTTACCGTTCGGTTTTTCCAGATTTTCTGAATTTTATTTTGGTAACGTCTTGCCAAGTAAAATGCCTGCACGGTACCAAAATAAAATTTAGAAAACGTGGACAAACCAAACGTCAATAATAGTGCGCATCAGGGCCGCCCGTGTGCAACTTAATATTTGCCGCCCCCTTCCAACACTTTAGACATTTATACATACTAGTACCTATTTAAAAAAATGTGCAGAAGATGCATAACAATAATCATTTGTAAATAGGTAGATACTTCGACATTTAGACTAATATCCAAGATCCAAGGTCCATTATAGGTATCTCAATATCCTAATTTAAACGTCCATTTAATTAAAATAAACCGTAAATATATAACATAAATACATCAAGTGAAGATTTTGTGTCAAATTTTGGACTTTGAAGGATTTTGATAACCACGTTTATTTTACTTACTTAAAATATCTTGCCACACCACAACAGAACAAATTATTTATTTATTTAGCGTATGGACTTTTTCAGTACGATAAATACACAAATATAATATATATTATTCAAACACCAAAACATAATGAATGAATCTAAATATTAATGTCCAATTTACATAGCCATTCAATTGCATCTGGGGAGCATTCCACAAAGTCCTGGAGGTTTCCACGGTAGGCACGATTTAGGCAATCTGAAACACAATGACTTATGGTCTGTCTAGGCGATCCACAATCACACTGTGGACTTTCTGCACGACCCCATTTGAACAGAGAATCAGCACATTTACCATGTCCGGTACGTATGCGATTAAGCCTCGCCCAGGTGGGCCGGGGCAGACCCGATCCGATGAAACCCTGGGTTGGGATGGATATCTGAATATAGTCTGCTGCTATTGTTGGCATCCATCTTGTGGACCATTGCCTTTGTATATCATAGGAATCACCAATTGTTCGGGCAGTTCTGATTGGAGGATTTCTAGACCTCAGTCGCTGGTGCTCTTTTGAGATGTCTGGTATGTCTTGATGGATTGGTAATTGTATGTTGGCTACAATTTTCTGATACTCTCTCACTAATGCTGCTGTACGGCGTAGATCTGGTGGAGCAATATTGCTCAAAGTAGGCAGCCATCTCACTGGGGTTGATTTTATTGTTCCAGTGATTATTCTCATGGTTTGATTAAGTTGGACATCGATTTTGTTTGTATGTGCACTATTTAACCATACTGGTGCACAATATTCTGCCACTGAAAAAACCAAAGCTAGAGCAGAGGTCCGAAGAGTATCTGCAGAAGCACCCCAAGTTGTTCCAGCAAGTTTTGTTATTATATTGTTTCTTGTTATCAGTTTACCGGCTGCGTTTGTAAGATGGCTTTTGAAGGTGAGTGTTCTATCAAGTGTGATGCCTAGATATTTGGGGTTGTTGTTATGTTTGATAGCTGCATCATTTAGAGTTACATTGAGGGTATCGCCCGCAAGTTGATTCGACAGGTGAAAGAGACAGGTTTCAGTTTTGCTTGTGTTAGGACGTAAGCGCCAGTTCTTAAAGTAGTTACTAAGTGTAGTTAGGTCCTCGTTTAGAGCTCGTTCTCCAGCTTCCTTACTATTATCTTGGAAGCCAATGGCCAGGTCGTCTGCATAGGCGAATTTTCTCGATTTTGTTTCAGGTATATCCGCCGTATAAAGGTTAAATAATAAAGGAGCTAGCACTGAGCCTTGAGGTAAGCCGTTGTTAAGTTTTCTAACGCTACTTCGTGCATCATTTATATATACCTGAAACAGTCTGTTAGTTAGTAGTTTGTTTATCAGCTGGCAAGTTTTGAGACAGGGTATGATTTTCATCAACTTATAAATAAGACCCTCTCTCCACACAGTGTCATAGGCAGCCGTAAGGTCTATAAATGTTATGGCAGATTTTTCACGTCTTTCAAAGCCAGCTTCGATGAATGTAGTTAAGGACAGCACTTGGTCACAACAGCTTCGTCCTTTTCTAAATCCAGCTTGCTCAATTGGTACAGCGTCCTCAATGGTGTTACATATTCTATTATATAAGAGTCGTTCTAGTAATTTATAACAGCAACTGAGTAAGGCGATAGGCCGGTAACTTTCAGGTAGCTTGTTGTCTTTGCCAGGCTTCTGGATTGCGATAATTTTTGTTCTTTTGAATTCTGGGGGTAGCATAGCTGTAGTCACAATGTCGCTAAAGAATTCTTTGAGCCATTGTCTTGTTTTTGTACCAGTGTGGACTATAAACTCAGGATATACTCCATCGAAACCAGCTGGTTTTCCCGTTTTGGTTTGGTTAAGCGCTTCGTTTATTTCATCCAATGAGAAGGCACGTGAGTATTCTGATGATGCGGGGGTATTTGCTTTAAGTTGTTTAAGAGCTTTTTTTACCATCGATGTATGAGTTTTCTCAGATGGAGCTCGAGAGTTCTCAATTATTCTATTGGCTATCTTATTTGGCTCAATTGTTGATTTGTTTAAGTGTTGTGCTCTGCTTGCTTCGCCCAGTTTGCGGATCAGTCCCCATGCCTTCCGACTGGAACGGGAGAAATCAATATGTTCTACGGTAGATTTCCATTTATTAAGTCTAGTTGAATCCAGTGACTTGAGTAAGTTGTCACCGATTTCGGGATCTTCTGATTTCATAAATTCTTCATATAGTTTTTGGCTTTCTTCCGTCCAGCCTGGGATGTACTCCTTTCGAAAACCTCGGGGGATATGTTTTTTGGCGATAGAGATAACCATTCCTAAAAAACGGTGGTAATTGTTGGCCTTCGGGTCAATGAAGCGAATGCAGGTGTCCAGCTCTTTGGCGTATTCAGGCCAATTTGCTTTGTTAAAATTCCAACGGGGTCTCGGCGTGGATTCAACGATACAAATTTGTATGCCTATTTCGATTATGACAGGTCGATGTTGGCTGCGAGGGAAACTAGGCAGTACAGTTCGGGAGTTTGGGAGTGGTTGCAACTGTGAGTTACTCGAAACCCAGCATAGATCAGGGTTGTAGCCTTTGCGCCATCTTCTAGAAAAGAAAGTAGGTTTATCTTTCAGACTATGGATAAGGTGGATATTGTTTTCTTCGGCCCACTCCAGGAGTTTTTCCCCATTTTCATCATTGTTTTCATACCCCCATTTGTTGTGGTGACTGTTAAAGTCCCCTATGTAGACTGTAGGTTGGTTGCCCTCAGTTTTGATTACATTTATTGGCCATTTAGTTAATGGTGGTTTGTAGATGTTCTTTATGGTTATGTCATTCACCTCCGCAGAGATTATGGATACACTATTTTCGCAGCTGCAGTCCTTCACCTTGGAATTTTGTATACTGTTATTCACGTAAGTTGCAGTTCCGTAAACATTGCTGTAAGTGGCTCCAATCATGCTATATCCCGGAATTTTACCCCTCTTAATAAGCTCGGTTTCTGATGATGCGTGAGTTTCTTGAATGGCTATGACGTCGACGTTATTTTCGATTAGTATTTAACAGAACAAATGAATTTTAATTTAAAGTTTTTGTATTCATATCCCTTTTGTTATTATTTTGCAATTTTTCTAAAGCATCATAATAGATTTCACTTATACAGTAAAACCTCGATATAACGGAATAATTAGGGGGACGGGATGTCCGTTAAAGCCGAAAGTCCGTTATATAAAAGTTGGTTTAAAATCAATCAAAATTTCTTTTTGAAAATATGTATGCTTCTTTTCATGAGCATTTTTCAGTGCGTCACAAATGATAGAAAAAAAGGTAAGTCCGTGATAATATACATTTTATTGACATGACATTTTAGTTAAATCTGACAGTTGTCACAATTTATTTGCAATTTGGCATAAAAACAAATCAATTGTGTTTATTGCATTTATAAAATGGTATTTTCTTTGATTTGTATAGTCTTATAAATTGTACAGATTATATTCGTAGATATATTATATAATTCGTAAATAATTTTTTTTTCGATTATAGCGCCATCTATTGACAACTAGAATAAATGATATAAATGTCACCGATGAAATGTAATCACCGACGTGCGTTTTTTTCTGTCACATACAATTTAATGCGTTAGAATGAAATCGAAAAACTGTGACGCACTGAAAGATGCTCATAAGATATTTAGATGCAGCGTACAAATCTGTAAGTTAAAAAGACATAAAGTTTTGTTTGCTACTTTTTACTTTTCTACTCCATCTAAAAACTTTCTGCAGTATACTCGTTTAATTGCCAAAATTATTCACTGATCCATGGGTTGAATAAGCGATCAATTTTTTGGCAAAAAGATGCCATTAAAGTTGCCATCTTCTGCATGTGGAATATTTTCAGGGGGATTAGCAGGAGCGTTGTCTAAAATCAATAAACATTTCACTTCTTTCGGCGGTGCTTCTAGTTTCTTCTCTTGAAATTCTCTCCCTGCAGGTACAATTTTTTACAAAACCAATTTTTGAAAATATCTGTGATGAATCATGCTTATTAGAGCTCTAGTATAAAACGGGCAGATGATGCATTATACCTTTGACAACTCTAGGTTTACGAGATTTGCTAACAATTATAACAGTCAATCCAAGCGATCCAGAATTCGATTTTTCATTTATTTTAACATTCAATTTTTTTTTACTTTTGATATGATGTTTTGTCCGTTATATCCGAAGTCCGTTAAATAGGGGTCCGTTGTATCGAGGTTTTACTGTAGTCGGTTCGCTAAACTCAGATACAACTGGCTAGTGATTTTAGTAAGTGATTTTGCCCATTTGGTAAAATTGGCAAAAAAGTAATTACTAAATAGTTAATAATTACTAAATAGTTAGTAATTTTGCCAATTTTGTTAAAATTGGCAAAAAACAAAAAAATTAACTACTAAAATCACTAGCCAGTTGTGTCTGAGTTTAGCGAAACGACTATATCTGGGTTTTTAATAGTGCGGTTGCAGCTATCCCACTCTCCCATCACGTGTCCGACAATGCTTCAATGTCAACTTTGGAAGGTGCTTTAATAAAATGTTCCATCGAATATTCGAAGAAGAAAAAAATACATATAGTTCCTGTAAAGTACTAAAAAATTCCACCGACTCAAAACTTATTGTTATTACTACATCATTCACCGCCAGATTTAAACTATGCGCAGAACAGAAAAAAAAATAAATAATAAATGAAACGCATTTTAGTATTATCAGGTAATAATAATAATTATTGTTTGGATTATTAGAGTTTAGAATTAGAACTATTTGTATTATTACTATTTAATTATTTGAATTTGTTTCGTTTTAAAAAAAGTATTATCATAAGTGGCCTGCTTTTAGCCGGCCCTATTGTTGGCCGCCCGTGTGCGATGCACACTTTGCACACATGGTAGCGGCGGCCCTGGTGCGCATACAAATCTCAAATACAAAGTGAACCTGGTCGGACTGTAGTAGGGAGCACGGACTCTCTCTCAATTTCAAAAAGACGAAGTTTTTGACAATTAGTAAAGACAGGGCCAGCAGATCGAAAGACTAAAAAAGTACACTTACCTAGCAACACTTGTAACAGAAAATAATGACTACACTGCAGAAATCAAAGTCAGACTCGAAAAAGCACGTTCCAATTCTATCAAAATAAAAAAGGCACTATGTAACAAAGATTTAACATTAGGTCTTAAAGTACGCCTAACAAAATGTTACGTATACAGTGTACTTACTATACTATGGAGTGGAATCATGGACGTTAAATCCAGAGACAATGAGACGATTTAACGCCTTTGAAATGTAGACCTATCGATGAATTATGAGGGGTTCCTGGGTACATAGAGTTACGAACAATGAAGTAGGTACTGATATGAATAGGTAAAGAGAAGGAAGTTGAACTTACAATTAAAGAAAGAAAGCTACAGTATGAAAGGTGATGCGGGCGGGAAGTATGACATCCTGCGAGTCATAATGCAAGGAAAGATAGATGGCAGAAGAAGCATCGGAAGAAGACAAATTTCATGGCTGAAGAACCTGAGCCTGAGAGAATGGTTCGGTTGTAGCTCAAAACAACTATTTAGAGCTACTGCCTCAAAAATTAAAATAGCCATGATGATTGCAAACCTCCGTGGCGGAGATGGCATATGAAGAGGAAAAAGGAATACCGTTTCCTTCATAAACTTAGCGCAAACGTTTTGCAACACCAAAAATTATAGTCATGTTAAAAGTTTTTTTCATGAACGCATTAATGAATTCCGCTAATTTTTTTCAACGAAAAATTTGTTATCGTTTATAAATTTGCAAAGTTTGTTGGTTCGTACGTTCGTTTGTGCGTCGCAGTCCCTGCAATACTTGGAGCCGTAGTGTGGTAGCTCATTTGAAAGGTGATTCAATTCTCTATTCAGTAATATAAACATTAACATAATTATTTATACCGGGTGGTCAAAAAAATAATTTTTGAAATAAATTAATTGCCGCAAAAAAAATATATGTGATTTATTTAACTCACAATACATTTTACTGCTATCAGAAAAGAGAAAAATTAAATTAAATGTTCAAACTGCCAAGAGGCAGGTGTGTGGCTGTTTGACATTTAATTTAAGCGAAAAGCAATGTTTATTTATGAAATAAACATTTTTTTATATTATGTGGTATCAGTAAAATGTATTTTGAGTTAAATAAATGACATACATTCTTCTTTTTGCGTCAATTATTTTAATTCACAAATTATTTTTTGGCCAACCTGTATAAATAATGGCGTTAATAAAAAAAACATTTGAATAATGATGCGGCTGTAGTTTCATGTTGCACTGAAATTGAAAATGGTTATTCATTTTTGAAATTGAAAATGGTTATTCATTTTTGAATGATGTTAATGTTTATATTACTGAATAGATAATTGAATCGCCTTTCAAATGAGCTACCACACGACCCCTATTCCCATTTAAAAAAATCATCGATGACGTTATCATGCAAAATTGGTGACGTCACTATTATGTACTATAGGTACGTCAAAAAATCATAATTTACAAATAAAAATCGACCTGTCAGAAGTGTCAGAGCTTTAACTCTGAAAATAAATAAGTCATGAGATAATAGACCATTTCCACACTTTACGAATGCACTGTATAATATGCTGTAATACATGTGCACATAGTAGAAAAATTCCACGGTAGTTTTTGCACTGTAAACAGTTACACAATGTTTAATTGTTTAAATATAAATTTTATTTATTGTTAATAAAAATTTTAATTTCTGGTGCAACTATATTTTTATTAAATAATTAATCCATTTATTAAAAAAGTTATTTTATCCAGATTTAGCCATACGGCTCACACTCCTAAGAGGAAAATCCAGGCTCATCCAGACTCTGCCTGTTCTCACTTATGGTCCCAAACGTAATCATAAAAACGCAAAGAGCAAGTCAAAGGCAAATGTTGCACAAAGACTAATGGATAAAAAGAGAAACGAGTGGATAAGAGAGAAAACAAAAGTTAGGGATGTTAGACAGGAAGTTGTAAAACTGAAATGGAGATTTGCCGGACACAATATGTATAAGAAAAAGAAGACCGATAGATCAAAATTCTTATAAGTTGAGGACCGCGGTAATATACACGAAGTAGAGGAAGGTCACAAATGAGATGAGAAGATGATATAAAGAAGAACTTGGGCTCTAGATGGATGACTGTAGCGACGGAGAAGAATGGAAAAGGATTGAGGACGCAGGCCTATGTCCAGAGATGGACCGAAGAAGGCTAATTAGATGCGTTTCCCAAACTTATTTTTTCGTGGCCCGGTTATTTTTGTGCTTATCCTTCGTGACCCACTATTTTTTTTGCATATCCTGGCGTGCGTATACAAGGAAACATATTTAAATATCTATTATAGTTTTATATATTAATAAAAAGTCATTAGCTCAAACATAAATGTAACAAAGCAAAATAAAAATCAAAAACTTTATTAATGAGGTATGCAGCTGTGTCTGGTTAACTGAATATTTCAAATTTGGAGAAAAAGATGTTAATTTTATCCTCAGGCCGGCTCGACTTCCAAATGGTTCCTATATTTATTGTTGAGAAAAACCAGTGTTGAATAGTGAAAACCCTGCCTCACACTTACATGTCGTAACGAAAGGAATTGGAAATTTTATCGCTTTTCTGCTAAAACTGGGTACTTCTGGCGGCAGGACAGCTAAAAATCTATCAGTGGAATTTTGTCAAATATGTCTTTGAGTACCCTATTACACGATAGTTCAATTACTGACTCAATATCTAAATCCGCAAGTCCTGTCTTGGATTCTACGTCCACTGTAAATGGATTCCTTATCCATGCTTTGTTGCTGTGGATGGGGGAAAATATTCCTTCAGATTTGCCTCCAGTCCTGGCAGGTGTTCGTTAAAAGCCGCTGAAATAACATTCGGCAATGAATTCACATTATACTCTTTTTGTAGTTCTGTTAGATTTGTAATTTTCTGCTTCCGCGCGACGTGTCCATAAATTAAGCAAATATTTTTTGTTGCAGCATCCACCTTCTCTTGTACTACATTGCTACCTTGTAATGTCATATTTAAATTGTTGGAGAAGTCAAAAATATAACAAATATAGGCTACCTTGATTAACCGATTGACATCATGAAAACTGTCTTTAAATTGAAATATTGCATCCCTAGCCGTTGGTGGATGTTGTTCTAAGAATATTAAAATTTTTTCCTTTAATTATTCAATTAAAGTTTTTTTTAACATTCCCTTTTGATAGTCAATGCACTTCGCAGTCTAAAAGAAGATGTTCATGTGAAAAGGCGAGACGAGGCGACCCGGCATTTTGCTTTCGTGGCCCGGTACAGGGTCGCGACCCGCCATTTGGGAAACGCTGAGATAGATAGACATTAAAAATTGTTTCCAATGTTTTCAAGTAATAATTAATTTGACATATTCACTGGAGTAAAGTGCTAGCAATTAACCTTCGAGTTTTTATTTTTTTATATCGTACTTAATGTATGAGAATATTTCTTTAGTTTATTCATCTTCTTGACTCTTGACTCTCCTTGACGATTGTCAAATACAGACTTTTAGATATATTTTTATATTATTTCTAGACGAAGATTTTTAATTTTTTTTTTATCTTTTAGATAAATATACATTCGCTTGATAGTAACAAAAATAAATAGATATAGTAAATAACTAAGTAATCACTTTAATATGTTTGAAGAGTTAGATACAGTCTTGTCTTATTTTTTATCTATTTTTTATAATATAATAATAAATATAATAACTAAGTTATCACGTTAACATGTTTTAAGAGTTAGATATTTATTCTTTTTGGTGTGCCTATCCGTGACGAATGTTGACGATCATCATGGCAATCTTCACTTTATCTGCAGCAACGCGGAAAAGCTGCACAGATGTTGTATTGAACCAGGTTCTGAGGTTTTTCTTCCTTAACCAGGATGTTCTTCTTCTTCCTGGACCTCGATTTCCAAATATTTTTCCTTGCAGGATGTCTTGTAGAAGTTCATATCTGGATTCATTTCGCATGATGTGTCCAAAGTATTCTAACTTTCGAGATTTGATGGTAGTTAGTTCTTCCCCATTCTTCTAAGGACCTCCTCATTTGTCAGTCCATGGGATTTTAAGAATTATCCGATATGGCCACACAGGGCCCCCGCTACCATATATGCAAAGTGTGCAATGCACACGGGCGCCAAAACCCGGGGTCAAAAATTGCAAAAAAGCAAAGAAATAAAAAAACAAAAATTAATTTTAAAATAAAAGTTGAGAAATTAATTAGGATTGGATATAAATACACACGAAATTTTATTAGTATATCATCCAGTTACTGCCGATTCCCATTTGCGAGAACATGTCAGAAGTCAGGCATTTTAATTTATTTTGTTATGCTTTGATTCTGTTTGCTTCATTTTGATATTTTAGCCTACTAATAATAGTCCATTTACTCACGGTTTTTGTTTTAAATTTTAAAGAACCGCATATATTGACATAAAATTTGTCATAAGTACACATAGCTAACAAGAAAAGAAGTGATGCCTACTGTGCCGATGGGGTACTCTCGGGGGTGAGAAAGCATTCGTTCAAAATAAGTCCGAAATTGGATAAACTGACTATTCTAAGCAACTTTTGTTGTATAGAGATTTTCACTAAGTCAATTCTTTTCGAGTTATTTGCGAGTGAGTATGTATGTTCATTTTTCAACAAAACAACCCCGTTTTTAGACGGTTTTTCGCAATTAAAAAATAATTATTTTATCGAAAAAATACTCTTAGCAAAAATATAGCTTACAAGAAAGTGAAAAAAATAATTTATATGAAGTCTGCAAAACCAAGTAGAAGCAGAGTTGTAGCTCATTAAAAGTAGATTCTTATTCGTCAAATTCCAAATCGAATATTTCAACGTGAATTAACCAAAAAATTAAGCACTTTTCGGGGAAAACTCATTACAACTTCTTTAAAATGTTTAAGAAAAACTTTATTTATATGATCTGTAAGTTTCATAGGTTTAAAGTGCTCAATTTTGAAAAAATTTGGTTTTAAAGTAATTTTTTTTAAACCTTGAAAAAATTTCTTTTTCCAAATAACTTTAAAATTAATTAGTGATATTGGAAAATACGGCTGTTCAAATTTTGCATACACTCATGATTAGTGACTCGTTCAGCCCTTTCGCCATTTAACTACAGCCTTTTCAAAAATAAGCACTTTGAACCGATGAAACTTCAGATCATATAAACAATACATAAGTAAAGTAACTTGTGGTGAAACGGTAACGATTAATTTCATTTGGGATGCTAATTAGGGGGCGGTTTTCATGATTTTTTTACCAAAAAAGGGCCAATATTATTTTTAACTTACTTACTTTTGATGTTAAAAAAATATAGCTTCTGTTTTGGCCTCATTAAATTTATTTCATTCGAAGTACCTGGCCTATTTTCTTGCCCAGATATTGTACTAAATTTTTTGTTTTCTCTTTAATTACCTTTCGTTAGTACTAACTAGTCGTGGTCGTCAGTAAGTAAGAACAAATTGAATTGTTAAGTCGTTTCCTGTAGTTATCAAGTGTCGCCAAAAAACGCCGGTTTCAGTTATAGTAAAAAATAAATTAACCCTTTCTCCCTCCTTCCTTCACCTTACTAATAACTGAAGACTTCTCGACCTACCAGTTAAAATAAGGTAAGAATTTTTTTGTTATTATTTCCATACAGTCCGCTTTAAATTCGATTGCGTAATAGACCAGCATAGCCCAATCGCCACCCCATAAGTTTGGCCTTCTAGCCGGATCGTCTTGAATCAATTTCGTTGTTGCTTTGCCGGTTCAAGATCTGATCTATCGTATTTTTCGCATTGGATAAATTTATTTAAAATTATAATTGTAATCGGTATAGTATATTTGTCGTGTTAAAATCTAATTAAATCGTAGTGTACCCTTTTTTTGTCGTGTATCCAAAAACCTTGTTCTTCGGTCGACTATAGTTGGAACATTGAATTCGTGTTTTTGCTTCTGAACCCATCGCTTAGTGAAATCGATTTTGATTAAGTAAATATATTTGATTTGGATATTTTGCAAACCTAAAAATAATTTGTTTGGATTTAGTTTAATAAAATTTTAGTAATTGTTGAAAAAATATATACACCTAACTACTATTCTTGACATATTTTGGGTTTTGTTCCATTTTATTTCTTCATCATTGATAATTTTTTGAAAGAATTTCAATATTTATTATTAAACATGCCTAAAAGTCAAAACGAACTAAAATTGGAGCGATTATGCTCTAAACGTGAAACTATCTGTCGTAGGGCTCAATTATGTTACGATGCCGGGTCGGCCTTAGAAAAAGATCCAGAAAATGCCTCAAAAATGCGTAACTTTGCAGTTAGATATAGTACTTTCGAAAAAACTCTATCAGAATATGAGGAAATTGTTCAAGATATCGTTATATTAAAACAAGAGATGGAGCCAGATGCTGGCGTTGCATACCATACGCATTTAGATGCATTTTATGATCTCTACTCCAATATTGAATATTTAGCTTCATTATTAATAAATAAACCTGCTGTTTTGAGTAATAATCCCAATAGTACTAATAATTCTACTATTAAAATGCCCAAATTTGAATTAGTTAAGTTTGATGGTGAAGATATATCTCTGTGGCCTGTTTTCTATGAAAATTTCAAACAATTTGTTCATAACAAAATAGAATATCCCAAGTCCGATAAGCTACAGTATTTGTTGAGTTGTATTTCCGGGAAAGCCTTGAAAAGCTGTAGCTCAATAGAACCCATTCCTAATAATTATGACATTATTTGGAATATGCTTGTTGAAAGATATAATGATAAAAAATATTTGTTTAATCTCTATATGGATCGAATTGTTAATTTTCGCGGTTTGCAATCTAATAATCCATCATATTTGGAAATATTTTTGGAAAAGTTTGATACTAATGTTTCTGCACTAAAACGATTAAATCTCGATAATTTAGATGATCATATTTTAACTTATTTAGCTATGTTAAAATTACCACAAGATACCATAGATTCATTTGATTTAATAAGAAATAATAATGATTTACCCGCTTATGATGATTTATTGAAATTTTTACGCCAACGTAGTAAATCTCTTATTAAAAATGATAGATCAAGGAATTCCAAAAATAATTTTTCGTTTCAAAAACCGAACAAATCGTTTCATTTGCAAGAACAGAATACGTATTCCTCCATAGATTGTGTTGTTTGTAAAAAAGGCCCACATTTAATTAAAGACTGTAAGCACTTTTTAGGGCTACCATTTGAATCCAGATTTAAATTAGTGAAGGAAAATAATTTATGTTTAAATTGTTTTTCTTCAAAGCATCGAGTATCCAATTGTCCGTCAAAATTTTCTTGTGTTGTGTGCAAAGCTAGGCACCATTCCAAGTTGCATAAGCCAAATACTACTCGGCCTAATGAGAATGTTCCATTTCCCTCCACTAGTACTGAGCCTACCTCTGGTTCTTCTGATAATCCTTCTAGTTTACATGTCCGCCATTCTAAAAATATCCCAAATGAATCAGAATCGAGTTCTGTTAGTCTGTTTGGGACAATAATGGTTAAAGTTGTTGATAAATGGGGTAGTGCTCACAAGGTTAGATTTTTGTTAGATAGTGGTTCTTCTGCTAATTTTCTTACTTTTGATTGTTCCCGAAAATTAGGCCTAAGTTATTCGAAATTAAATTTGACAGTTTCTGGTATAGGAGGATCAACCACCCCGATAGTAGGTAAAACCAACATTGTTATCTTTTCCCATTTTGATAAAAAAATACAATATCCTATAGAAGTGTTGCTTATAGACACAATCTCTAATAAGTTGCCAGATCAACCAGTTGACAAAGACTGTATTAACAGTATAGAACACTTGAAATTAGCTGACCCGAATTTCTTTTTTCCTGGCAAGATAGATGGTATTTTAGGCTTATCTGTCTTTTCAAATATCATTGGTTGTAATAGAGTGTCATGCGAAGATTCTCTATCAGCTATTGAGACTAGTTTAGGTTATGTAGTCATGGGCTCAGCTGCACCAAATTTTGAAAAAATCCACACATATTTGTCTTTCGTCTGTAACCCTTTGTTGAATTTAGATTCCTTGGTCGAAAGAATGTATGAATTAGAGGATTTGCCCACTGTTACTAATAGTTCATCAGAAGATGAAATTTGTGAAAATTTATTTTTAGAAAATGTATGTAGAGATGCAGATGGTAGATACACAGTTTCATTGCCGTTCCAAAATGATCCTAATGTACTGGGTGATTCTTTTGTTCTTGCTAAAAATAGATTGTTGTCCTTAGAAAATCGCCTAGCACCAAACCCAGAACTTAGAAAACTTTACTGTGATATCTTTCAAGACTATTTAGACCAAAAGCACATGAGTTTAGTTCCCATTCAAACCATTGATTCGTTGTCGTATTATATTCCCCATCATTGTGTTTTTAAATCAGATAGCCCTTCCACTCCTTGTAGAATAGTCTTTGATGCCTCTATGAAAACTAGTAAAGGACCGTCATTAAATGAAATTCTTTATAAAGGTCCAAAATTACAAAATAATCCTACCACAATATTGTTGAATTTTCGTCTTTTTCCAATCGCAATTGTCGCTGATTTGAAACAAATGTATAGGCAGGTTAAAGTGGTTGAATCTCATTGTTCGTTTCAAAGAGTTTTGTGGAGATTTGATACCAATGATCCTATTTCTATTTTCCAATTAAATACTTTAACTTTTGGAGTAAAAGCCTCACCATATCTTAGTCTCAGGGTAATAAAACAATTATGTAATGACGAATCTAAAAGTTTTCCTGATGCTATCATCCCAATTTTAAGAGATATGTATGTAGACGATTTTATTAGCAGTTTTCCAAATGTTTCTGAAGCTATAGTTACACACACTCAGTTAGTGAATTTGTTTCAAAAAGGTGGTTTTAAATTAACCAAATGGATGTCGAACTCGAACGATCTACTATCGACAATCCCCGAACCCCTTCAATTGGTCAAAACCAAACAATTTGATAAGTCAGTCTCCAAAGTGTTAGGATTGCAATGGGAAGAAAAATGTGACAATTTTAGTTTTGGGTTAGAAATACCCTCATCGACCCGTTGTACAAAAAGAAACATGCTCTCACTTGTTGCTCGTATGTTTGATCCCTTGGGATTCCTATCTCCTATAACCCTCTTGCTTAAAATTTGGATAAAGAAACTTTGGACTCTAAAGGTAGATTGGGATAGTACCGTACCAAAAGAAATCGAAATAGCATGGGAAAAGTTTCAAAATGAATTTCATGTCCTATACAAAATACAAATTCCACGCCATATAGCAGTTACACCTAATTCGTCGTTGTCTTTTGTAGGATTTTCAGACGCAAGTGCTGCTGGATACGCAGCCATTGTTTATTCCAGGGTTGTTAATTGTACAGGTCAAGTTAAAGTTACTTTACTGTACTCTCAATCTAAAGTATCTCCAATGTCTAAAATAACTCTTCCTCGATTAGAGCTTTGTGGAGCGCTTCTTCTCTCAAAGCTTCTTTCACATGCTATTGAAACTTATTCTCCTAGACATAATATTGATAAAATTTTTGCCTTAAGTGATTCCATGATTGTATTAAATTGGATAAAGTCCTCAGAGAAAAATCTCAAAATATTTGTTCAAAATAGAGTTGTTACAATTCATAAGATGGTTCCGTCAGAGTATTGGTTTTTTGTTCCTGGAAAGGAAAATGTTGTTGATTGCGCCTCTCGAGGTTTGTTTCCTTCTTCGTTAGTCAACCATTCCACATGGTTTACTGGTCCAAATTGGTTACTGTTGGAGCCAGAATATTGGCCTATTCAGTCTGTCAACGGACAGGAAATTATGATTTGTGATTCTGAATATAGATCACAAACCTTCTTTGGTAATGTCACTCGTGTAATTTCTCCGCTGTATACTCTTATTGAATATTTTTCCAGTGGGTCGAAACTTTTAAATTCCACAGTATACGTATTGAGATTTCTTAGAAAATTGTCTTTAAATAAACGGATATCTCTATTTGATTTAAAAATTGCAGAAATTGAATTAATTCGAGCTGTCCAGCAAAAGCATTTTTCTGAAGAATATAAAGCCCTTTCTCAAAATCTCGTTGTAAAATCTTCCATACGTCGTTTGAATCCATTTATTGAAAATGGAATAATTAGAGTAGGTGGACGTTTGTCCAACTCCCAATGTAGTTTTGAACAAAAACATCCGATTTTGTTGCCCAAAGCCGATCCTTTAACCATTTTGTTAATAGATTATTTCCATAAATTGCATTTACATGCTGGAGCGTATTTGTTGCAAAATCTTCTGAGAACAAATTATTGGATACTATCTAGTCGTCAGGCCATCAGAAATAGAATTTGGAGATGTAATCGTTGTTTTCGTCTTAATCCTAAACCTACCTATCCTATGATGGCTGACTTACCCGCCGTAAGAGTCAATCAGGCAAAAGCCTTTTTACACACTGGTGTAGATTATACTGGTGCGTTTTCCATTACTATAGGAAAATATCGTGGCGTAAAAACTCAAAAGGCTTACGTATGTTTGTTTGTTTGTCTAAGTACGAAAGCCATACATCTTGAATTAGCCTCCTCGCTCTCTACAGATTGTTTCTTAGCCACTTTCAAAAGATTTTTATCTCGTCGTGGAAATTGTAAGGTTTTATATTCAGATAATGGCACAAATTTTGTGGGTGCCAAGAGAGTCCTCGATGAAATATATCAATTAACTACTTAAAAAACTTATAAAGATGCATTCCAACAGGAACTTAATAATACCAAAATTTCTTGGAAAATGAACGTACCTTATGGCAGTCACTTCGGTGGTATTTGGGAAAGCAATATAAAAGGTGTAAAACTTCATTTAAATAGAGTTGTGGGGAATCAAATCCTTACTTACGAAGAATTTTTAACTGTTCTGACACAAATCGAGTGTCTTTTGAATTCGCGTCCTCTTTGTGTTCAAAGTAACGACCCTGAAAATCCAGTCGCGCTGACTCCATCGCATTTTTTATGTACAGAACCTTTAGTGTCATTACCCTCGATGGATATTGATCTTGATAAAAATATGAGTACTTTGAAAAGATATAAATTATTAGATTGCATTGTTCAACATTATTGGAAAAGATGGCATTCAGAATATTTGTCTTCTATGCAGTCTCGTTTAAAATGGAACACTAACTCGAACCCTCCCAAAGAGGGAATGGTAGTTATAATAAAAAATGAAACTATCCCACCTTTACAGTGGCCTCTGGCAGTCATAGAGACTTTGTAGCCTGGAAAAGATGGGATTGTTCGAATCGTAAAAGTGCGAACCAAGCACGGTAGTTACATGCGCCCAGTCGTTAAACTGTGTCCTCTACCCAGTCAATAAACTGGAGAGGATTTTTTTTATTTTATTTGATAGTTAAAATTTTAGTTTAGGGTGATGGGTTCATCTGCAGACTTAGCATATTAAAATTAAATTAGTTTTCGTTGATTTTTCGTTTATTTTAAAAATAAACTCGGGGGGGCAGGATGTTTTGGCCTCATTAAATTTATTTCATTCGAAGTACCTGGCCTATTTTCTTGCCCAGATATTGTACTAAATTTTTTGTTTTCTCTTTAATTACCTTTCGTTAGTACTAACTAGTCGTGGTCGTCAGTAAGTAAGAACAAATTGAATTGTTAAGTCGTTTCCTGTAGTTATCAAGTGTCGCCAAAAAACGCCGGTTTCAGTTATAGTAAAAAATAAATTAACCCTTTCTCCCTCCTTCCTTCACCTTACTAATAACTGAAGACTTCTCGACCTACCAGTTAAAATAAGGTAAGAATTTTTTTGTTATTATTTCCATACAGTCCGCTTTAAATTCGATTGCGTAATAGACCAGCATAGCCCAATCGCCACCCCAGCTTCTTTTAAACACTTTAAAGTCGTAATGAGTTTTCCCTGATAAGTGCTTGTATTTTTGGTTTTTTCACGTTGAAATATTTGATTTGTAATTTGACGAATACGAACCTCTTTTTCATCAGCTACAACCTTGCTTCTACTGGGTCTGCAGACTTCATACGATGCCTCGGAAGCCAATCGGTGTAAGTCAATAAACATTTAAAATGAGATACCTACTAAGATGTTTCTGAAAGTAGTTACAGAAATAGTAGTTATTAAAAACAAATAACCCGTCTTTATTTATCATAGTATGGGTAACATATTCATAAATACAAACAAGGAAATAATAATATTATATATAATAATATGTGTTATTATCCTCATAAGTCATTTTTAGGGAGAATGTGACTTACACCGTTTGACTTCTGAGGCATCCATAGGTACTTACACCATTTTTTTTACTTTTTTATAAGCTATATTTTTTTTGGTAGAAAAGAAAATCCGTCTAAAAGCTTTTTTTTTGTTGAAAAATTAACATAAATTGACTCGCAAATAACTTGAAAACTATTGAAAAGTATACAGAGAAAAATCTTTATAGAAGAAAAGTTATTTAAAATTAGTCATTTTATCCAATTCCGTACTTTTTTGAACCTATGACTTTTCACCCTCGAGAAGGGGTGAAACTCACATTCTAAAGTTCAGTTTTCTGGTTTATTTCAAGCACCTAACCTACCTTCAAAAAATAAATAAAAAACATGATCCAAAATGCCTTAAGGGGCGCCAAAATCCTTTTTTGCAAACAGGCGCCAGTACCCCTTACGGGGGCCCTGTAGCCACATCTCAAATACTTCCAATTTTCGTCAGATATCTTCGTTCAATCTCCAGGATTCAACACCATAAAAAGGACAGAGAAGACGTAGCATCTCAGCATTCTTAATTTTATACCAAGAGAAAGGTTGTGACTCTTGAAAAAAAACCCCTTAATCTGTTTTGCTCCAAACAAAAGCTCCAAGATTCTGTTTTAATGTAATATTTGTATTCAACAAACCCAAACAAAAATCCCCGAGTAATCTGTTTGTACCCCACGAAACTACAGAAGATGACGTGCATAGCACTTTATCTGAGGTGTCTATCTATCAAATAATTTCCTATGCACGTTTTCCATCTCTTAGCATGTCTTCATCTTCGTTTTTTTCCCGGTGGTAGGTCTCAGTCCAATACTCTTTTCAGTCACCTGTGCTTTGACATTCCTTTTACATGCCGTACTACTGCAGGACTTTGTTTTAAAACTTTTTTGTAATTTGTATTTGAGCATTCTACTTCTATTCTGTTCTATATCTCCTCTGTTACTAATAAAAATATACCTGTCGATCCGCAAAATAAATCATCATATATGTCGTCACAATTATGTAACCGATCTATAGTACTCTGGGCTAATTAGCAAAATACAAGGAAAACTTATTTACCAGCAATTTTATTGCTCGAATCGAATCTTATGATTGTGTATATTAATAATATAGGTATGCAAAATCCGCAGACAGTGTGCTACTTTTTTTATAAACAAAATGGCGGCCGAAAATCGTGTTTTTTTCAATTTTTGCTCTGTAACTCCAAAGATTTTAAGTTTACACCAAAAACACCCAAATAAAAATTCACGTAATTAAATTCTGCATAGAGACGTATTTTCCAGATTTACTTCGACGAAAATTTTCCCCGGAAAATGCGGGTTTTTCCAACAAAATCTTTAATTTTCAACTAAAATTTTAGATAAGTAATTATTTATCAATAATTAAATAACTTGGTAATATAAAAGCTCTTTTTGCATAGATTATAATTCTAGAAGCCGATGGAAATTGAATGAACAGTTTAGCAACAATTGAATTGTTAATTAAAAATTTACGGTCGATATAATAACCACAATAATTATAATACATAAGAATAACTATGATTTTTGTATAAAAAGACACTGTACCTATCTAATGTACTTTACAGAATTGAAATCGGACTATTTAAACAGCCTCAGGAATATTAAAAAATTATAAATAATTTTTTGGCATATAAACAAATAGAATATCCTGGGAAATATTCAATTAAATTAAATCATGAAAACGGTATTGGAAAAAAGCGGCAAGACGCTTCTTTTAAAAGAAAAAACGTTTACCACATTCATACATTCCACACCAATTTTCATATCTTTAAAATACTCACAACATATATTATTATAATAAAAACTATCGATATTACGAGTGAAAATTGCCAAAAATAGCAAAATTCCAATCAAAAATTGGGTTGGAGAAAATGTTATCTCAAAGTTCAAAATCGGTATACGTTAAAAAATGCATTTTCTCGGCTTCCCATTCTAACGGTTCACGTTACGAAATTAGATCATTAAATATTTTTATAATTATTTTCTTTTGATCGCTTAATTAATTTCTCTAATTTTCTCGTAAAGGACTATTACGTGACGTCACAGTTCGGCGTCTACGGAACATAAGTACTTGTCGAATCGTTCCGTGACATTTAATTCATGTTCTGTGGTCGTTTGAGGTTCTCCTCTTTGAAGGATAGAGGAATGAGGACACTTGGCTTGTGGCTGTGAGGTGGGTAGTTGGTACCATAAAATGGCGGTTGATTTCCATCATAATTATTTTATTCAACATCAAGCAATTTTAAAGTGAAAAGTTACCAATGGTTGTCTGGAGTGAGGAGACATGCGGGTAACACAACTCCTCTTGGAATCTGAATAAAAATCACTGGTAATAAAATCTTTTTTTATAGTAATTTTTTTGTTAACCTTCGGATGTTTTGTTATGAATATTTGCAATATTAGTGTCATTGCTAAATTTCCTTAGCGAACCCATTAAGTGAAGGATGTAGATTATTTCGATCTTTATTGAATATTCATTAGGGGAAATTATAGGTATATGAATGGGGTTTTTGGAAATAATAAATATTGGAAATAATCATCATTACTTCTCTGTACGTTTTAAACTGATTGAGCATCCAATATATCTATAAATTGTCAAGTAACTATCTTTGCCTGGTTCCAAACCATTTCATTAAGGTATATAGTATGTGTGTAGATGGCTATTATTATATTAATATCATATTCTCTCAGATAAATCATATTCTATGTTCCAATTTTAAATTCAATGTCATTATTTGTTCATGTCTTCACACCCAAAATAGTTCAAAGTTACCTGAGATTAGTTTTTGTTCCATTTAAATGGTCAATTTTTCAGTATCATTTCTTCTTAAAAAAAGCTTTCTCATTTATTTCTTCTCTTTACTTTTTGCTCATGTTTATATGGGAAATAAAACTGGTAATATTTTTTTAGCCATTTGGGAGAAACCAATCCTGTGAAGTCGTAGCCCCCCTAGAAATTTTCTTTATTTTTTTCTTGTTCCCAAGTAACTCGAGTAGAGTCATCTAACTAACGCATTATTAAATGTCAAACTTGCTTTTGTTTTGTTATAATAGATTAATTTATTTATAAGAAAAGAAAACTACAAATTTTTTTCAGTTGTAGACTTTTTTTAGGTAAACTTACTACAAGTGTACCTTTTAACTTTAAAAACACAAATATTCTCATTTGAAAGCTGTATAATTGTTTAAACAATCTTTATTTAAACAAATTAAAAATTTTTGTTACAATAAATAAATAAATTTATTATAACAAAACAAAAGCAACTTTGACATTTAATATTGCGTTAGTTACATGGCTCTACTCGAGTTACTCGAACAAAAAACTTGCTTTAAAAAAAAAGAATGAAGAAAATTGCTCAATGGGAAGCCGAGAAAATGCATTTTTTTTAACCTATATCGATGTTGAAGTTTGAGATTACATTTTCTCCATCCTAATTTTTGATGGAATTTTGCCATTTTTGGCAATTTTCACTCGTAATATCGTTAGTTTTTATTATAATAATGTATGTTATGAGCATTTTAAAGATATGAAAATTGGTGTAGAGAAAGAGGATCGAAATAAAAAGGACATGGTTCGAAAATTATGATCCTATTGTTTGTATCTTTGCCGTAAATGCCGGTTAACTTTGACCGGTTGTATCTTAGGAAAAACTCATCACAATTAAACTTTTTTTATTTTAAAACAAGCGTCCTGCCAATTTTTTTCTAATACCGTTTTCATGATTTAATTTAATTTAATATTTCCAGAGATATTCTATTTGATTATAAGCCAAAAAATTGTTTATAATTTTAAAATATTCCTGAGGCCGCCCAAATAGTCCTATTTCAAATCTGTAAAGTACATTAGCTAGGTACAGTGTGTTTTTATACAAAAATCATAGTTATTTTTATGTATCATAACTATTGTGGTTATTATAGCGACTGTAAATTTTTAATTAACAATTCAGTTGTTGTAAAGCTGTTTATTCAATTTCCATCGGCTTCTGGAAATATAATCTATATGAAAAGAGCTTTTATATTGCCAAGTTATTTAATTATTAATAAACAATTACTTATCTAAAATTTTAGTTGAAAATTAAAGAGTTTGTTGGAAAAACCCGAATTTTTCGGGGAAAATTTTCGTCGAAGTAAATCGGGAAAAAGACGTCTCTATGCAGAATTTAAATACGGTGAATTTACATTTAAGTGTTTCTGGTGTAAAGTTAAAATCTTTGGAGTTATAGAGCAAAAATTGAAAAAACACGATTTTCGGGCGCCATTTTGTTTATAAAAAAAAGTAGCACACTATCTGCGGACTTTGCATACCTATATTATTAATATATACAATCATAAGATTATAAGATATTATTAATATATACTATATACTAATCATAAGATTTTTTTATTATCGGATTGTAACTATTGATCAGTATTTGGATTGCACTCTATACAGTCCTGTCGCCAGTGGAGGTACAACGGCCTCCTTAATTCAGATGGACTTACCCATTTTTTTTAGGTATTTTGACCTGTAGAACATGAACTTTTTGGGTAACAGTCGATCCTGATGTCGATAAGATTGTTATAAACAAAGAACTTGAGGATTCACATAACAGCGATTTTTCGCAAAACAAAACATTGTTTTGTATTTTTTGGGTCATTCTAAGCAAACAATGTTTTTACAAGTTTTTTCGTAGGATCCATAGTTTTCGACATAAACGCGGTTGAACTTTCAAAAAATCGAAAAATTGCAATTTTTGAACCCGAATAACTTTTGATTGACAAATAAAATAGCACTTCTGCTTACCGCATTTGAAAGTTTAAGTCAAATTCTATCGGTTTTGATTACTTTTATTTGCTAAAAATAATTTTTTTATTTTTAAACAAAGCTTTAAACACATAGTGATTGAATGATGTTTTCAATGCATTTCCCATTTGAAATCGAACGAGTATTCGCGCATACAGACAATTTCTACGTAGATTACGTACATTAAAACGCATGCATTGGGCACGGGAAACACTAGGTGTTTATGGCTTTGTTCAACAAATAAAAAATTAATTTTTAGCAATGCAAATAATCAAAACCGATAGAATTTGACTTGAACTTTCAAATGCAGTAAGCAGCATTGCTATTTTATTTTTTAATCAAAATTTATTCGGGTTCAAAAATTGCACTTTTTCGATTTTTTGAAATTTCAACCGCGTTTATCTCTAAAACTATGCATCCTACGAAAAAACTTGGAAAACCATTTTTTGCTGAGAATCACCCAAAAAATACAAAAAAATGTTTTGTTTTGCGAAAAATCGCTGTTATGTAATTCCTCAAGTTCTTTGTTTATAACAAACTTATCGACATCCGGATCAACTGTTCCCAAAAAATTCGTGTTCTACTGGTCAAAATACATAAAAAAACTTAAGCAAGTCCATCTGAATTAAGAAGGCCGTTGTACCCCCCCTGGCGACAGGACTAATATAGTAAGGTGTAAATGTTTGGAATAAATTCGGTATTTGGTAAGATGGCGACTGTAAGGAAAGATCCTGAAAAGGTCGATTTTAATTTCTAAATTATAAATTTTTGAAATGTATACCATACAAATAACATCATCCATCTGGGTTTGATGACGTAATCGATGATTTTTTAAATGAGATTAGGGGTCGTGTACCAGCTTATTTGAAAGTTTATTCAATTCTCTATTCGCAATATAAACAATAACATAATTATTTATACAGGGTGTGCAAAATAATTTTTGTCAATTACATTAATTGATACAAAAAGAAGAATGTGTGGCATTTTTATTCAAAATACATTTTACAGCAGTCAGAAACCAAAAAAAGGTTTATTTCACAAATAAATGTTTCTTTTAGCTTATATTCAATGTCCAAGCTAACACTCTCCTTCCTCTTGGCTTTTTGAACATTTAATTTAAGTGAAAAGCAGTGTTTATTTGTTAAATACACATCTTTTTACGTTTTCTGACAGCAGTAAAATGTATTCTGAATTAAATAACTTACACATTTATATTATTCTTTATGTTGGTCTGAAGCTATTTCCTTGTGGCATTTTTATAATCAACTATTTATAATGGGAAATAAGGCACAATTATACCAAAAAAAGATTTTATTAACGTTTCGAAGCCCAAATCGGGTTTCGTTGTCAAAATACAAAATACTACTAAAATAAACAAAAATGTTGTTGCTAAGTAAAAAAAAAAGAAACGTTAACAAAATCTTTTTTTGGTAAAATTTTGGCTTATTTCCCATTATAAATACTTCTTTTTGTGTCAATTAATTTAATTAAAAGTTTTTTCTTGACACCCTGTATAAAAATTAATTTAATGTTTATATTACTATATAGTATAGAAAATTGAATACTCTTTCAAATGAGCTTGCACACGACCGCTATTCGCTCTGAGCGTTAACAAAGTGTCAAAGCAAAATCGACCGACCTGCTCATGGTAGCGGTTTTTTGAAATTTTATCAGGACGCTTTGTGTATGTTTAAATGAGACATTTAAAAAAATGCCGTGTCCCGCTAGTGATATTATGTATTAATATAAACAGAAAATAAAAACGCACTTATCTGATATAAATTCTTCTATTTCCAATATTGATTATCAGTTTGATTTTGTATACATAACCTCACTATCGCAGTTTATGTCAATAAATCTTTATTAACGAAAAAGAAAATATTTTTGTTGCACTATAAATTACAGTATAAATTAATAACTAATGAATTTTAATAATTGTATTCGGTTATTATCACTACAAAATAAAATATTCTAGTTTAACAAAATAATCCCATAAGACTCAATGTTAAAACGTCCTTACAAAATCTGACAGCGTGTCACGTGACTGTAAGTAGAGGGGAGACGCACGGAGCCAATTTTGGGATTTTTTCTTAACTCGCCAGTTTACGAAATAACTAATTTATTCTAGATATTTCCACCGTACTGTATGCGTATACATTATTGTATCCTACATATTCGCAGGAGAAGTTACTTTTGATATTTAGACAATTCTTGGTTTAATAATGAAGGTTATGACGGTTTTTTCTTCGAAAAAATCTGAAACTGAATAAGTCAAATAATAAAGAATTTACTGAAGAACTTATTGTGTAATTTTAAAACTTCACGGACATTTTCCTTGTTTTCCTACTATTAGCTTCAAGTAATGAAGCTTCAAATAGGAAAAAACCTCGCAATTTTTACAGAATGGATCGATTTGCTTGAAAATTTGAGAATAAGTAGTGGATAGTCCAAGGATCAAAACTATATAATGCCGAAAGGCGCTTTTACCATAGGGTTCGTTGCCACCCCATCTCGGGGGTGGAATTTTTTTATATTTCGATTGCAAAAGTTGGTAAAAACATTCATTCTAAGTAAAAAATGCTCTATAGATTTTTTTGATAAAATTAACAGTTTTCGATTTATTTGCTATCGAAAGTCTTAGTTTTATAACGAAAAAATCAATGTGTTTAATAAGTTTTTTGCTAATAACTCCAAATTTTTTCGTTTTATCAAAACAACTTTACTTAACAAAAATGTACCTTTTAAAAAATAAACAAATTTTTTTTAATTTTCTTTAAGACCAACAGTAATCGAGCTATACTTTATTATATGTTAGCTCTTCTTCGTCAAATGCTAAATATTGTAATTTCAAAGTCAAAAAGCGGGAAAACTATGCATTTTTCGAGGATAATTTGTTAAAATTAATTTAAATTATTTAAAAATATCGATCTCCAGAAATAAAAAAAAAGAATGTGTGTACTTTGTCAGCACGTAAGAAGTTATACTTCTATTATATGATTTCAACGAAATCAATATAATTTAAGCAGTTTATTTATATTTAATTTAACTATTAAACTAATTTTAATACTTACTACTTTGCAAAATTTTTTTAAAACAATACCAAAAATTAAAAAAAAATAAAAGAATAAAACACACTATTTTTTAAGCGAAAAAGTGATCGGAAGCAACCTCCTAAACACCACCCTAATTAAAATTAGTCAATATTTGGCCTTCTTTATTTATGTATTATTAATACGTTCTAGAAGTTTGACCGGCTTAGAATGATTAGTATTTAAAAAAAATGGAGTTAAAAGCGAATAACGAATTTTTGTAGTTTAGAAAAAAATGGATTTTCTTCAGAATAGAAAGATTAGCATCAGAGATACTAAGAAATTTTAAATATAAAATTATAGCTTGTTCAATTCCCAAGAACGTGGTTTGCAAAATTTTTTTCTACGGCAAAAATTGAGTGAGCTATTGACAATTAAAACTTGTAATGACATGCAAAAGCTATCTTTACCAACCCTTTCAAAGTCACCTCTCTTTGTTACCTACAAATGGGGTGGCAACCACCGCCCATGGTAAAAGCGCCTTTCAGCATCACATAGATTTTGATCCCTGGACTATCCACTACTTATTCTCAAATTTTCAAGCAAATCGATTTATTCTGTAAAAATTGCGAGGTGAAAAGCTTCGGTTCCTGGACTATATTCTCATTATTTAAGCTCAATATTGTTATCATTTGTACAAATTATATAAATTCTTATCGACATAACTAAATTGATAGTACATAAACTGTCATAAAGTATAATTTTTTTTAATTAAAAATGACAACATGAAATCGTCACATGCATATCCATAGAATTGCAACATAGTATTTTGTTATTTAAAAAAAAACCTCCCTTCAAATTATTTAAATGGCTTAAGTAACATGTATACTCTTGTTGGCAGGTCAGACCATAGAAACTCTTCTAAACTTATGTCTTCTCTATTTATGTATTATTAATAGGTTCTAGAAGTTTGGCCGGCTTAGAATGATCAGTATTTGAAAAAATGGAGTTAAAAGCGAATAACGAATTTTTGTAGTTTAGAAAAAAATGGCTTTTCTTCAGAATAGAAAGATTAGCATCAGAGATACGAAAGAAATTTTAAATATGAAATTATAGCTTGTTTAATTCCCAAGAACGTGGTTTGCAAAATTTTTCTCTACGGCAAAAATTGAGTGAGCTATTGACAATTAAAACTTGTAATAGCATGCAAAAGCTACCTTTACCAACCCTTTCAAAGTCACCTCTTTTTGTAGCTGAGGATTTTAAAAAGATTTAATATTAATGAGCTTATAGATCTTGTAAACCTACAAAATTCTTTTTTACCAAACTTTCTAAGATAAAAAATAAAAAAAGAATGTGTGTGTACTTTGTACGCACGTAAGAAGTTATACTTCTATTATATGATTATATGATTATAAACGAAATTAATACACTTTTTATTTATATTTTATTTAAATATTAAATTAATTTATACTTACTACTTCTCAAACATTTTTATTAAAACAGTGCCAAAAATTAAAATAATAAAAAAATAAAACACACACAAGTACATTAAAAATACCACAAATGATTTCTGAACATTAATTGTCGGAAAATTTTTTAACTAAATACGTATTTTCTGAAAATAAAATTATATAATAAATATACTTACAATCATAAAATGTATAAAAAAAAATAAAAAAATAAAAGTCTCTATTGGGATTCGAACCAACTTACCAAGCGGCTGGTATTTGCGTTGTATTGGGAGTCACCCGCATTAAAACTTCGCCACAGAGACAGCTTGTCATTATGTGCGAAGATCGTCTAACTAAACAGATTAACCTTTTGACATTTTTAACTTATGTAAATCAAATTATTTTGATTTTGAATAGAAATGATTTAGAATTGAAAAAATACAACAAAACATAGAGTAAGAAAACAATATATTAGGTGAATATTATTTAAATAAAAGTATTACATACTACTTATGTATTTTGGTACGTTCAAGGTAGGTATCGGAGCCCGTATAACGACTAATAAATTTCGCAATCACTTGCGTCGTGCAAAGTGGCTATGTTCAAATATCATAACAAAATTTGATCAACTATTTATAAAACACTTACCAGTGAAAGATTCTTTAGCTTTGAATAAGCGAGATCTGCGGCACTCATACTAGTCACAGTTTGATGAGCTTTCACATTGGCATGCAACAATCATCTCTTCTATGTAAATAAGTCCAAAAATATAATATGAAAACTATTTAAAAAGGCAGTATAACCATTAACTATCTTTTTGTTTGTTTGTTTCTCTTCCAACAAATTTTAAAACGCAACAAGTATACATTATAACCAAACCATACAGTCCCACAGCTGTGCCACAGCTGCCATATTGGATATAATTTTTGTCATGTCATTTGAACATCCAATCAGAACAAAGTTATAATGGGCATGCGCCCGGTCGCTAGGTTTTCCCATATAAAATTTCACCGTCATTACGCCCGTAAAGAAGTATAACTTCAAAAACTTTTGGTTAAAAAAACAATATATTTTTTTTGAAAAAAATGGAGAAATCCAATTGGAATCATAATAATGTAAGTTAGCGGTGTTTTTAGTCATTGGCCTTATTCATTCTTCTTTATTTGTGTATTGTTAATAGATTCTAGAAGTTTGACTGGCTTAGAATGATTAGTTTTTAAAACTGGCGTTAAAAGAGAATAACGAATTTTTGTAGTTTGTAGGTAAAAAATCCCATTTTCTTCAGAAAAGTAAGACTAGCATCAGAGATACGAAAAAATGTTTCAATATGAAATTGTATGTTATTTAATTCCCAAGAACTTGGTTTGAAAAAATCTTGAATTTTCTACTGCAAAAATTGAGTGAATCGTAAATGAGTATTATCGAAAAACATTGATTTTTTCGATACAAAACTAACACTTTCGATAGCGAATAAATCGAAAACTATTAATTTTATCAAAAAAATGTATAGACCATTTTTTGCTTAGAATTCATGTTTTTATCAACTTTTGTGGTAAAAATATAATAAAAAACTTCCACCCCTGAGATGGGGTGACAACCACCTCCATGGTAAAAGCGCCTTTCGGCATTACATAGAGTTTGATCCCTGGACTATCCACTACTTATTCTCAAATTTTCAAGCAAATCGATCTATTCTGTAAAAATTGGGAGGTGAAAAGCTTCGATTCCTGAACTATATTCTCTTTATTGAAGCTCATTATTGTTATGACTTTTACAAATTATATAAATTCTTATCGACATAACTAAACTAAAAGTATACAAACTGTCATAAAGTATAATTTTTTTTAATTAAACATGAAATCGTCACATAGACCAGGGAGCATCTGTAAAAATATTAGTACATTTGGACGTTGAGAGGTGACTCAAATTTTTTTGCAGAAATTGCTTGAAAATAACTCAAATAATAATATTTGAGTTATCCTCCCTCTCAAAAAGGTCCGGAACATTGTTTAAATAATCAAAATGTCAAAAAATGAAGGATAAATTCGATTTTTTTCTTCGTTTTTGACTATAACTTTAAAATTATTCATTTCCGAGAAAAGTTTTACTAATATAAAAGTTGCGTAATTAAATTTACTACAATATAGAATTGGTCAACAATTTAAAAAATAGTCACCCTTGTTGCAAAATAGCAATAATTGCGAAAACACCATACAAAAACAAGTATTCGCATTTTACGTTTTTCAACCATTTATGCTACACTTAGGACCTTAATATTTCACCCAGAAAAACTATGTGATACAGTAAATCACTACTGTAAATTTCATTAAGATCGGTTCCATAAATTTTGCAAAATAAATTTTGCAATCCAGCTTCCGCAAAAAAAAAATCGTTTTTTCAAAATGTTACAGGACTGAAAATAAAGCAGATAGCATGTTGAAATATTTTTTGCTTATAAAAGTGTACTGTACCTTTCATTTGCAATTTGAAAAACTAAAATCGATTAACTACCACGGCGTCAGTAATTTTTTTTAAATAAACATTAATTATTGGTGCTACGCGCAGAACAGCGGATAGTTTGCTCTGATTGGGCATTGCAATGACCTTTGATAATTATGGATTCATTTTAATTTTTATTATATTTCGATATAAATAAATAAATTTGTTTATTGCAAAATAAAAACACATATTCTATCCTTTGAAATAACACTTTTTTTAGCAAAAACTTTCTTTGTTCATATATTTTAACTTAGAGAATAAAAGTTTATTATTTTTAAACATATGAAATTGTTTAAACAATAATTCACAAACAATAATAAAATTAGTTTGATTTTTGTGGAATTAAAATATTAAAATACAACAAAATATAGAGTAAGAAAATAATATATTAGATAAAGATTGAAAGAAATTTTGGTGGAAATCAACTTGTGTGAATCGAAAACCGCTGTCCTGCGCGTAGCACCAAAAATTAATGTTTATTTAAAAAATTTCCTGACGCCGTGGTAATTAATCGATTTTAATTTTGCAAATTGCAAATGGAAGGCACAGCACACTTCTATAAGCAAAAAAAAAATTCAACTCGCTCTCTTCTTTATTTTCAGTCTTGCAACATTTTAAAAAAATGAGTTTTTTTTGCAAAAGCTGGATTGCAAAATTTATTTTGCAAAATCTATTAAACCGATCTTAATGAAATTTACAGTGTTGTTTTACTATATCATACAGTTTTTCTGGGTAAAATATGAAGGTCCTAAGTGTAGCATAAATGGTTGAAAAACGTAAAATGCGAATACTTGTTTTTGTATGTTTTTCAAATGATTTAAATGGCTTAAGTAACATATAAACTCTTGTTGGCAGGTCAGACCATAGAAACTCTTCTAAACTTATGTCAACGGGTGAAGGATTCCTTCCAATTATCCTGGAGGATGATCTCGTTAGTGGGCGTCGTCTTAAAATATTCCAAAAAAAATCAAGATGAAGCTTTTAGTAAAATAGAAGAATGTAAGTATATTTTTAAAATTAACAATGAACAATATTCACAAATTAGTCCATTAATTATTGTATTAGTCCATTAATTTGTAATCTCACATTAATCTTAACTTCCTAAATTTTTATAGTTTTACCGTGTATAATTGTTGTGAAGCATATCGATTAAGAGCTTAATTAGAGTTTATTCAACTTCTTGCCAACTGAATCAATTGCCAAATAGTGTTATTTCTAATTTAACTTTCTAATGCTGCAATCGTTTCCTCATTTAAATTGTATTTGTAAGCTTTCAAAGTTCAAAGTTTTTGTTACTTAGTGTAGGAAACAGAGGTTGAACCTTACAAAATGGACGCTAGTCCGGTCTTATTTTTTTTTCTGGTATATCAAGCGGTGCTTATTATGAGACTAATATTTTCTTACAAAATTTCACCCCGGAAACCCCCTTTCCATCCCTTTAAAGTGGGTAATTTGTGGTGTTTGCGAAACGTAGCCCTTCCTGTAGGTTTTGCAAAAAATTTACTTAATAGTAAAATGTAGTGGTCTATATTTCCTACTATTTATTTCTCGACAGCATATGTCTTATCACCCACCGTTTAGCGGGGGTGGCGCCCTAAAGTTGACAAATTTTTAAAAAAGCTGTTTTTAAAAAAAATATTTTTTTCTAACTGTAATGAAAATTAAGAAGAAGCCCTGCTGCAATTAATCACAAATAAGTGGCTGATTTTTTGCTATAATAGGTCTCATTTAAGGGCAATTGCAATTTTTTTAATTACATGTTGTTACATTTTAAAAGCCCCTTTTTATACCGTCTGAACCGCCTATGCTAGAGTAAAAAAACTTTCAGCGATGATTTATGTACTGGTGTTAGTTACAAATTTCTATAATGCACCCCCATTTTTTTCCGGAACCACCCCAAAAGAAAAGCAGAATTAATAAAGAAAGTGACTTTCTTGGAATCCTTCACACACCATGCCCTTTATTAAAATGCTTCATATGTCATTTTGTGCACGTTCTTATTACTTATACATGCATACCAAAAGCGATTTATTGATGCAACCCTTGTAGCAAAAAAAAAATAAATAAATGGGGGGTTGAAAACAAATTTTTTTTTTGCTTTTTGACCCATATGGACATATGCTCCATCAATAGGGTTTTTCATAATGTATATGATTATTGCTACATCCCTGCAAAAACTAATCCTATCCTTGGACCTTGGAGAGCATGTTTTTACGATTTTCTCATTACCTATGCATTTTTTTAAAACAATACTTATACAGAATTAAAGACCACTATTTTCTTTACAAATAATGTCCCATGCATTTATTTTTTTCTTATAAGTAACCGTTACGGCACAGTGGCGCCGTAAACCTCAGAAATGCTTTGGCGTGCTCCAGTTTTTGTTTTTTTTTCTCGTCACCTATTCATTTTATTGATAACGTTCTTATGGAAACTAAAAGAACACACTGTCTGCTACACATTATGACATATGCATATTTTATTTTCTTTGCACCCTAAAGCCACAGTGGTGACCCAAAATCAATTTTTGATTATTTTCTTTATTAATTCTCCTTTTTTTGGAGTGGTTCCGGGGAAAATATGGGGGTGTATTATACAAATTGGTAAATAACACCAGTACATGGGTAATCGCTGAAAGTTTTTTACTCTAGCATAGGCGGTAAAGATGGTATAATAAGGGGTTTTTTTTAAATGTAACACCCTGTAATTAAAAAAAATTGCAATTGCCCTTAAATGAAACCTATATCAAAAAATCAGCCATTTATTTTTGATTAGTTTCCGCAGGCTTTCTTCTTAATTTTCATTACAGTTAGGGAAAATAATTTTTTTTAAATCATCTTTTTTAAAAGTTTGTCAACTTTGGGGCGCCACCCCCGCAAAACGGTAAGTGATAGACATATGCTGTCGGGAAATAAATGCTAGGAAATATTGTCCTCTTTATTTTACTACTTAATAAATTTTTTGCAAAACGCACAGGAAGGGCTACGTTTCGCAAAAACCACAAATTACACCCTTTAAAGGGATGGAAAGGAGGGTTCCGGGCGAAATCTTTAAGAAAATGTTAGTTTCATAATAAGCATCCGTTGATATACCAGAAAAAAAATAAAACCGGACTTGTGTCCATTTTGCGAGGTTCAACCTCTCTTTCCTACACTAACTCTGTAACTGTTTTGGTACTGTACGAGGTACAATACAAAGTACCTGGTATTTATATCATCTTCTGGAGTTTCATAAAAATTCGTTATAAAAATAGTTGAAATTTATTTTCTCGGGTTTTTGCATGGAAGATGCTGGTAGAGGTATCTGGTGCCCGGTATCTAAGTCAGCTCCTGTAATTTTATAAAAATTCTTTATGAAAATAGTTAAAATTTATTATCTCTTGGTTTTTAATGTCCGTGAACATGAATGTTGCATCGAAGATGCTGTACAAAGTACATGGGGCCCCACATCTACGTCGTCTCCGGAAATTGGATGGAAATTCGTAATATATTGTTAAAACTTGTTATTCTGGGTTTTTAAGGTTACTGAGAGCTTTAATCACATACTCGTGGTTCTGATATCTTTCTGTCTAAAAAAATATTAAATCTAAAAAAAATTTTGAATTTTTTTATAATCTTCACGCTCTGATAACTATCTATTCACTTTTTTACCTTTGTCAAAATTTAACCTCACGTTTGTTTTGCTTGTAGAGTTATACCTACTTATTTTAGGTGATAACACCGATGATGGAATATTGATTCCGTTTTGTTGTGATACAGCCCTTTTTAGGGATTTAAATATACCTTTAACAAGATAGGGTTTTTATTTTTTGTGATTTATGGTATACAGCCAGTACAGGAATTTTTTCCTTGTGATATTTTTAAAATAACTTACTGTAACTGTTACTCACTGTTTAATTTTATAACGAATTTCCAAAAAACTCCAGGAGACGCCGTAGATACCGGGCACCAGGTACCTCGTACAGCAACGCCGAAGTAAAATTCGTGTTCAGCGACTTCAAAACCGGGATAACAAGTTACAACGATTTTCATAATGAATTTCCATAAAACTTCAGGAGACGACGTGCATACCTGGATACCGGACACCAGGTAGCTCTTAGGCCGATGCCACACTGCAGGAAGTTTGGTAGGATGGTGGATGGTAGATAACTGCCTGGCGACCATCCAGCTACTTATACCACGAATAACAAAACGACGGTAGCCGCAATGGCCTCCCACTACCATCTAACCATCCAGTGGTTCGCCAGGCGTCTATCCACCCAAATCATCAGGCGTGTGTGATATTCCATCCGGGTAGCCTGACTACGGAGGACAGCGTAATAAGTGTTGTGTATAAGAAAGGGCAATTTGGGACCCAGCAGACCCACTATGTGACGAAACATGGCTTAACATATTATATCTGTTTTATTTATTCTTTCTAGTTGCATTAAAAAAATCCAATATTCAAGTCAGGTGAATTTAAAAAACAGCTTGTACCTTTGGGTGGATTTTTCTCCACTTTCTGGAAAGTGTAATTAGAGAGTTTTACCTCTAATAGGACGATATGCTAAAAAACAAACCAAATGTGACGTAACAAATAATGAAACAAATGATTCCTCAGCAGTCAGTTGGATACTGACTTCTGACTTCATTTCACTCTTTCACTGCGTCCAGAATGCAGCGCCCCTCCACCATACACCTTTAAAATCCACCCTCCAAGCGACCATCTAGCATCCTGCAGTGCGGCATCGGCTTTACAGCTTCTCCGACGCGATATTCCTGTTCAGCAACCTCAAAGCCCCCGAGTATAAAACTGAATATATCCATGATTATTTTCAGAGTTGTTAATTTTTATTTTTTGAACATTATGAGATGTACTTTGGAAAATGCATTTTCCGTCTACAACAATGCAATTTTCATTTGTCCCTCATGCCAAGTAGTCAAAAATTTTCCTAAAGCTCTCCCGAAGCGAATGCAAAAGGTTTCATAACGATCCGTCTTATTTTAAAAAAGTTAGGAGGTGTAATGCTTTATTTCCTCGCTTACTGTCATACACTTGACAAAATTTGTTTTGATGCCTCAGAAGTCAAACGGTGTAAGTTACATTCTCCCTAAAAATGACTTATGAGATATAACACTTATTATTACATTTAATAAGTTACATTCTCCCTAAAAATGACTTATGAGATATAACACTTATTATTACATTTAATAATATTATTATTTCTTTGTTTGTATTTATGAATATGTTACCCATATTATGATAAATAAAGACAGTTTATTTGTTTTTAATAAGAAACGTCTCAGTATCTCATTTTAAATATTTATTATGTAACTTACACCGATTGGCTTCTCAGGCATCGAAATACTGGGGAGACAATAGAATGGAATAGAGAAATTTTTATTCACAAAAATCGGTTGACAAACCATTAAGTAATTTATACTTAAACGGCTTCATTTTAAGTTAATAGTGTCAGATAAAAATGTAATAAAAAATGTACAGTTTTAAATACTTGGTTATAATGGACATGTTGAATTAAATAACAATAAACTTATACATAAAGCAGATAATATTTTAAATACCACTGGTTTGCACAAGCCACTATCCAAAGGACAGAGGCTGATTTTATTATTCACGCAGACGCCGAAATACGTTTCATAAAAAAAGTATGAAGTTAATCTGGTACTAAATCGGGAGATTATCAGTAGTAATTGCACAAGAGCTCTGAAATTATTGAATTTTTCCCGAGTGACACTTTGACAGTTTTAATTTTACGAGCCGAAGGCGAGCGAAATTATGTCAAAGTGTCACGAGAGCAAAGATTCTATATTAATTTCAGAGGTCGAGTGCAATTGGTTGCGATTATTTCATGAATAAAACTGTTCAAAACCAAAATTTAATTGTAATTTATTTATGTGAGTACAAAGTACCATTAAACACCCAGTTTTTATAAATATAATATGACGATTGAAAGTCATCACTTTTATAATTTTTAAAACATTTATTGTCATTAATGTCACTGAATGTATTTTTTCGTAGCAACGAAGGGCATCTGACGTAATATGCTTAACGACGGGATATTATCAAAAATTATCACCTTAATTTGCATTTCTGTAGCTTTCTATTGGTCAGAATCTCCTATGAATGAAATAATCAGTAGTAATTGCACAAGAGCTCTAATATTCTATATTAATTTTAGAGATCGAGTGCAGTTTGTTGCGATTATTTCATGAATAAAATTGTTCAAAACCAAAATTTTATTGTAATTTATTTATGTAAGTACAAATTACTACAATTAAACAAACAGTTGTTATAAATATTAATTTGACGGTTGAAAGTCATCACTTTTATAATTTTTAAACCATTAATTGTCATTAATGTCACTGAATGTATTTTTTCGGAGCAACGAAGGGCATCTGACGTAATATACTTGACGACGGGAAATTATTAAAAATTATCGATTTAATTTAGATTTCTGTAGCTTTCTATTGGTCAGAATCTCCTATGAATGAAATAATCATAGCGAAATAACCAATAATAATTATAAAAAATAAATTTATCAAAAACTTATTCCTATATATCATATCAGCCCTTAGTGTATTAGTTACAACTAGTGTTGCCAGGCCCAATTTGCTTTTAATCGGTACATAAGCAAAAACAAATCGGGATTTAGGGTTGTAGTTTTGGACAAATAAACAGCAATAGACCGTTTTGGAGTGTAATTTTCAGAGTCAACTCCGAATTGCATGAAAATCTGGTTTTAGGTACTACTTACTGTCTACTTCAAAGTTGAACTTGTACCGTTAGTTGCTTTTACGTGGGTGGTGACAGTTACAGTTACCCCTTCTCGGGGGTAAAAAAAACGCGCGTCTAAAGTAAGTCCCAAAATGGATCAACTGACAAACTATAAAAAGCTTTTGTTCTATATAATTTTTAAACTAAGTCAATACTTTTCGAGTAATTTTATCGAAAAAATATTCTTAGCAAAAATGTAGCTTTTAAAAAGGCAAAAAAATTGTATGTTCAAAAAGTCTATAAAACCAGTAAAAGCAAAGTTGTAGCTCATCAAAAATACGTTCTTATTCGTCAAATTCCAAATCGAATTTTTCAACTTGAAATAACCAAAAAATTAAGCAATTTTCGAGCAAAATTTTTTAAAATGTTTAAAAAATCTTTAATTTTGTTTTATATAAAAGTCTCTGGCATTAAAACTAAGCGAGTTACGCTCAAAATAAAGTTAGCTCCTTTTTTTGGTAAAAAAAATCGTGAAAATCTCCCCCTATTTAGCACCGTAAATAAAATTAATCGTTACCGCTTTACCATTTACTTTATATGTACACACACCCAAACTTACATGAAATAATCTGATATTTCTTACTATTTCGTGCGAATTTAAAAAAACGAACACACAAGTCAAACAATATTTATTTTAAAGCAATTTAATAACAAATACATAACAATTAAATAAAACAATAAAGTATTTAACAAACAAATTGAAAGTAGTTGTTTAAAAGTCAATATAGCATACAAAATTTTAATGTAAAACGAATAATGTTTAAATAATTGTTTTTATTTATTTTTTTTGTATTATCACCTCTAGTAGTTGAGGAAATGAAGCATTTTGGCTCGCAATTTTTTCGTCCAGCATGGATTTACTTGAAATTTTCACAGAAGGTAGGGAATAGTCCAAGGATCATTTTCTATATCATGCCGCTTTACGCTGAAACCTTGGCGGTGGTTGCCACCCCATCTCGGGGGTGGGAATGTTTTATTAAATTTTAACCATGTAAATCGATGTAAAACGCAATTCTAAGAAAAAATGTTGTATTGCATTTTTTTCGTAAAACTAATATTTTTCGAGTTTCGAATTTTTCGAACAAATCCACTTTTTTAGAGAGTTTTTTGAGAATAACTTGAAAAATATGCATTTAATAAAAAAAAACTGTAGCTATCGAAATTGTGTCTTTCAGTAACACAAACAAATTCTTTTTGTATACTATCTTTACAACCAATACAAACCGAGATACGGCATGTTAAAGGTTAGCTTTTTTCGTCAAATTTATAATCTGAAATATTCAAAACCAAATAACGGGAAAACTTTGCATTTTTCGAGGAAAACTTAGATAATCTTTTTTCGAGGATATAATTAGACATTTCAAAAAAAAAACAAATAGTTTCTAGCATAAAAATTAAGTGACGTATAATCAAAAAAAGGTCGGTATATTTGCTTTTCTTTATGAAAAAATCAGTGAAAACAACCCCGTAACTACCCTCCTAATTAAAAATGGGGCTATACCTTTCTGTAATTCCTTTTATATTTGTATTATCAATACACCCAAGAAGTTTGACCCATTTAAAAGGCCTAATTTTAGAAAAATTGGGGTTTAAAGAAAAATTGATTTTTTGCAATTTCGTATTTTTCACCATGTTCTTCAAAATATCTCCGAAAATGCTAGAGATACGAAAAAAATGATAGACTACTAAATTGTAGCTTTTTTCCTAACTAAAATTTCTTTGTGCATAGATTTTCATTGCAGTGAATAGTTAGCGAGATATAGCTGTTTAAAACCTCTATTTACGAGCAAACACCCCCTTATCGAGCCCTTTAAACCCACTTCAATTAAAAACTAGGGGATCTTACGGAATTTAATTTACACAGTCTTATAGCTCCTCAAAACTCATACAAAATCATTTTGAAACTCACTTTTTATCGCCAAAAATAAAGGAGCTATGTTTATAAAACGAATTTTTTTTTCGAAAAAATCGAATAGTCCTCTTATAGAGCATTTTCAATGTATATAATACCACAGAACTAGTTCGTAGACTGTAAGATGACTAAAAAACTAAATGTTTTTGTAATTATTTAATTCCACCTTTTTTCTGTATAGATATATTAAATTATCTACTTATAAAAATGGCAATGTTATTAAGGGTAGTTTTTAAGGGTTGAAATATGATATTATATCCTTTAGCATAAAACAATCGTTATTTAGCCAATCAAAACCAAATTTTACCCATATTAAAGTTTACAATGTTTGTATATAATTTTTGAAAGTAAGGGGTAGTTTACACCCCTAAAAATAATCAACGCCCTTGAGCATGATATTGAATAGGAAGTACAGGGTAAGATGATCCTAATCTCAAATTTTTATGTAAATCGATGCAAGCCGTTTATCGTTTCAACTGAAACAGTTACACCTGTAGCTTCCAAAAGCTGCCTTTTGGAGCTGCAGGTGAGAAATGGTTGAGTGTCTTCAAGCTGATTGGACAATTAAACGATCGTGGAAAGCAGTTATTACTTTTGGCGACTTTCCCTTGCTTTATTTTTGAGCTTTCCTAGTTCCTGTTACCTAGCATAAATTTTGGACATAACGCCCTGTATTACGCCTAGCTCTACAGCTATGTCCCTCTAAGAACATTCTTTCTCCACAAGACCAATAACACTGGGGAACAATTTGAAACTTAATTTCTGTTGAGTTAGATTTTTTAGCTGTTTTCTATAGAATTAGGCATGCTGATTTCAAAACTGTTTTTAGTTTTCTTCTATCACGTCACGTTCTTTTTCTATGTGGGTGGGGCGCCTGGTGGGGGTAATGACGCTCTGATAACTGCAATTTGTCTAGACTTGCCTGTTAAATTCAGTTATATCTGTTATACTGTGGTGAAATGTTGTGTGTCGGTTAGCAGTATTTAGTATTTTGTTACTGAAGTGTATAGAACTGCTTAGTGTGTTTGAACTGAAACGTTTCCTCATGGTTACCTCTGCTCCTATACGTCGTAAGTGCGAAAACAGCCCCGATTCGTTTTGTTATATATGTGGCAGTTTTACCATTCCCAGTCAAAAGACAAACATTAGTACATTTGTCAGACAAGCATATTTTGTCTATTTTAAAGTGAAACTTGGTGATCAAGATAAAGTATGGGCACCTCATAAAGTGCATTTCCGGGTTTACGGATGTGGACCAAGGGAGAACGTGCTAAACTTCCATTTGGTATACCTATGATTTGGCGTGAGCCCATAAGGTCATTCAAGTGATTGTTACTTTTGTATATTGAAAACATCAGGATATAACAAGAAAAACAAATGTAAAATAGAGTATCCTAGTTTACTGTCAGCTATACGCCCAGTGCCGCATTCAGCCGAAAACCCTGTGCCAGTTTTCAATGAATTTCCCTCTTTGGAAGAAAAGGAATACGGATATGGTGCAGATGAAAGCGACTCCAACGATGAAGATTTCGAAATTGAAGATGACTCCGTACGTAAGGGATTCGAACAACAAGAGCTAAATGATTTGGTACAATATTTGGGACTATCCAAAAAAGCTTCAGAGCTCTTAGCATCACGACTCAATGAGAAAAACTTGCTTGAAAAGGGAGCCAAGATATCCAATTTTCGAACACAAGAAAGGGCATTTCTGGAATATATTTAAAGTGAAGGTGGATTTGTGTTTTGCCGTAATGTAAGTGGTTTAATGGAAGAATTGGGAATTTCAAACTATAACGCACCTGACTGACGACTGTTTATAGATAGCTCAAAGCGAAGCTTGAAATGTGTTCTCCTCCATAATGGAAATTTATTTGGTTCTGTTGCATCATGGAAGCACGGTACTCAGGTAGATGGGATGTACATATGATGGCTGACTATTGTTGGAGCATCAAGCGCGAATGTACACAAACTGAATACTCCAGAAAAAGCCATAAACGCAAATTTTTTCTTAATTTTTAAGTAATGTTCATTAATTAAACAATTTTATTTGTATGAACTCGATTCAACTTAAATTAAATGATTTGTAAACTGTATAATTTGTACGTTTTTATTTTATGTTCCTTTATATGCATGATTTTTATGATTTTTGAGAAAATCCTGTAGTTTTAAAAGTTGACGTGATAGAGAAAATCTGAGGTTATTCTCAGATTCAGACGCCAAAAATTAGTGCAAAACAAGTGTCAGATCTAACTCAACAAAAAATGTGTTCCCCAGTGTAATCCTTGCTCGTTGTAAGTTCTATAACTCCACGTGAGGTATATTTTCGTTTTTGGACGCAAAAGTTAGTGTATTTATTTTCGTTCAATTTGCAACTCAAGCAAATAACCTATACAGTACCGAACTATACTATCCGATTGTCTTATATATTTGTTTATTTTCAATAAAAACCTTTATTATTAGCAACAATAACAAGTTTTTTTAAAAGAAATAAATATTACTTTGAAATACATGGTGATTCCATATAAGTTTGGGTGTGTGTATATTGTTTATAAAAATTTTTTCCTAAAATATTGGAAAATGCCCTTTTTTCAAAATAACTTAAAAAGTATTAGGGATACTAAAAATCTCAAGGAGTAAAAAGTAGGTAGGTTTTGCTTTTATAAATATGATAGATTCATTTTGTTTTTCTGTTAGACAAAAATTGGTTAAAATATGGTTCTTCATATTTTGCATACACTCGTGATTAGTCATTGGTCCGGGCCCTTTCAATCATGTAAAAAATACTTAAGTATATAGTAAATTGTTTGTAAACCGGTAACGAATAATTTCATTTGGGGTGCTAAGTAGGAGGAGATTTTCACGATTTTTTTACCAAAAAAAAAAGGAATCAACTAGATTTTGAGCATAACCCTCTTAGTTTTGATGCTAGAAACTTTTTTAAAACATAACATAAAGCTTTATTAAAAAAGTTTTAATTGGTTTTTCCCGAAAGGTGCTTTATTTCTTGGTTATTTTACGTTGAAATATTTGATTTGGAATTTGACGAATAAGAACGTATTTTTCATGAGCTACATACATATTTGCATTTGCTGGGTCTATAGACTTTACGAGTTCACAATTTTTTAATTTTTTTATATTATGCTACATTTTTGCTAACATTTTTTTTTATCAAATACTTTTTGAGTTATTTGTGAAATCGCCTGAAAACGGGATTTTTTTGTCGAAAAATAAACATTTTCAATCATAAATAACTCGAAAAGTATTAACTAAGTTAAAATTGTATAGAACTAAAATTTCTTAGAATTAGTCAATGTATCTATCTCCGGACTTATTTTAAACGCGCAGTTTTTCACCACCAAGTAGGGGTGACTGTCACCTCCCGAGTAAAAGCAACCAACGGCACAAGCCGTCCAAATTTTTATGTAATTCCGAGTTGATCCTGAAAATTACACGGTATCGCAGTATTTCCAGTTCGGACTACAAGGTGTTTCTTTAATCTGTATTTAATTCTACATGATAATAATCAGACGAAATTATCTACAAAAAAAATCGTAGATTAAATAAATTATTTATTTTTTATTAAAATAAATAATTTAATTTTTCATTCGATTTTGCTGCTTTTAGGAGTGGACTTGTTTTATAACGTAGTTATAAAATTCACTGCAAGCCCTCATTGGTTTTCGTGGGTAAAAATCGGGACATTTAGTGTCCCGATCAGGTACAAACCTGTACAAAGAGCTGGTATTTTTACACGAATTTTCAAAGAAAAACCTTTTTGCCCAGGTTAATCAGGGTCAGAGTTAGCCACTTTTTTTATTTAATTCACAGCTACTTTGTTTATAAGAATTAAGCAACCTAACTAGCGCCATTTTGAAGTTCAAAGTATACAGTTTATGTGTAAAGTTTGACGAAACTTTGAACTTTAATAAAGTGGTTAATAACGCTTTAAGAATTTCGTCGAACGAAATCGATTCATGGTCGGTGGAGGGGAATAATTATTAAAATCCGTGCACTCAAAAAATGAAATTGATTCTTCAAATATATGCTGCAATTAATATCTCCGGAGCTTGTTGATGGATTTTGATCATAATTTTTTAAATTTGTATGTACTCGTTGTCTTGTAGAGTACGTTATGTACACATATCCCCACCTAACATTACAAAATGTTAGGGGGAACCCCCTTCTCATTCAGGGATATGAAAAATAGATTACGACCGATTCTAAGACCTACCGAATATACATATTATATAATTTCATAACAATCGGTCAAGCGGTCTCGGAGAAGAATGGCAACTAACAGTGTGAAAGGAGAATTTTATAGATGCAAATATATAGATGGCTATTAAAAAATAGGGGTTGGTTTTAGAATAGTGAAAATTAAGGGTTGTATGTATTTTTTAATTCTACACCATATAAAATTAAGGTAGACAATTTTGTCCAAAAAAAGAATGTGTGTGTACTTTGTACGCAGGTAAGAAGTTATACTTCTATTATAATATGATTATATGATTATAAACGAAATTAATATACTTTTTATTTATATTTTATTTAAATATTAAACTAATTTGTACTTACTACTTCTCAAACATTTTTATTAAAACAATGCAAAGTGGCTATGTTCAAATATCATAACAAAATTTGGTCAACTATTTTTAAAACACTTACCAGTGTAAGATTCTTTAGCTTTGAATAAGCGAGATCGTAGATCGTCCCGGTTGATTGTTGTTATCCACAGTTCTCTACGCCTTCGAGCTAATAGGTTTTTTATCAGTAATTTTGCGGCACTCATACTAGTCACAGTTTGATGGGCTTTCACATTGGCATGCAACAATCATCTCTTCAATGTTAATAAGTCCAAAAATATAATACGAAAACTATTTAAAAAGGCAGTATAACCATTAACTAACTTTTTGTTTGTTGTTTCTCTTCCTACAAATTTTAAAACGCAACAACCATACATAACCAAACCACAGTCCCACAGCTATGCCACAGCTGCCATATTGGATAATTTTTGTCATGTCATTTGAACATCCAATCAGAACAAAGTTGTAATGCGACTGCGCCGGGATCAAAGGTTTTAATCCTATTAAAATTCACCCTCATATCGCGCGTAAAGAAGTATAACTTCAAAAATACAAAAAATGTCAAGGGGGCAACTCCCCTTATAATATATGGGCATGAAAAATAGATTAGAACCTATTCTCAGTCCTACAGGATATACTTGTAAAATTTCATAAAAATCGGCCAAGCCGTTTCGGAGGAGTATGGTAACTAACTTCGTTACAGGAGAATTTTATGTAAATAGCAGTAACTGTGAATTAAATGATAACAGTGGCTATATTTGATCGCAATTAACCTAGTCAAAAAGTTTTTTTTTGAAAATTCTTGTAAAAATATCAGCTTCCGACATCCCAAAGTAGATTGACTCTACAGTCAATATTAACAATACTTTTCAAATTGTTTTTAAGCTAAAAATGACTCTACTTTAGTAAAATATTTTCGGAATGATAAAATTGACTTTTTATAGATTTTTTTAAATGATTTGAAAACATAAGTGTTCTTAAGGGGATTTTTCCACATTCTCTATTTCATCTATTTGATAAGTGTTCTTCTTTCATGTACTTTCCACAGAATTGCCGTATCATTATTATTTTCCGAACAATAACATTGCAAAAAAAGCTCTTTTGGATAAACAAATTAAATAAGATTTAAACTAATTGACGAATCGTCTTAAAAATTTTTGTGCATGATATGTACTGGTTTTCTCAACTTTTCATGCAATATCAAAGTCTTAAGGCTAATTTTCGCAAAAGTTATAGCAAATTTTTTATTTTCGAAATTTTAGTTTTATTTTGCAATTAGCGAAGCAACAAATGATCGGACCAAAATTAAAAAACTGCCATTTTGAACCTTTGCTCATCTACTAAAAGGTGAATACTCCAAATAAGATATTTAATTACCCTATTTTTACCTGTAGCGATTTAAACGAAAAAACTGCCATTTTTGACGCTTATTTGTTAATAACTAAAATTCTCGTCCGAACTGTGACGGGAATTTTTGTATTTATAATGTCATCATTCTCTTTGCCTTATCCCTATGCGGGGTCGGCTTCCCTAATTGCATTTCTCCACACAATTCTGTCTTGGGTCATATCAATGTTAATCCCCTTTACCAACATGTCCTGCCTTATCGCCTCCCCCCAGGTCTTCTTTGGTCTTCCTCTCCTACTCCTTCCAGGAATCTGCACTTCAGCTATTCTTCGTATTGGGTGATTAACGTCTCGACGTTGAACATGACCAAACCATCTTAACCTATGCTCTCTCATTTTGGCATCAATTGGTGCCACACCTAGACTTCCCCTAATATACTCATTTCTAATTTTATCCTTCTTTGTCACTCCACTCATCCATCTAAGCATTCTCATTTCCGCCACATGCATTCGTTGTTCCTCTTTCTTTTTCACTGCCCAACATTCAGTTCCGTACATCATAGCCGGTCTTATGGCTGTTTTATAGAATTTTCCCTTCAGCTTCATTGGAATTTTTCTGTCACACAACACACCACTCGCTTCTTTCCACTTCATCCATCCAGCCCTAATTCTACTGCATGCATCTCCATCTATTTCTCCATTACTCTGTAGTACCGATCCTAGGTACTTAAAACTATTGCTTTTCACAATCATTTCACCATCCAAAGATACCATTTTATTTGTAGTAGCTCCATCTTTAAATAAACATTCCAAATACTCTGTTTTTGTCCTACTAAGTTTTAAACCTTTTTCCTCCAGAGCTTGTCTCCACTGTTCCAGTTTTTGTTCTAGGTCTCTTTCACTATTTCCTACTAACACGACATCATCAGCATACATTAAGCACCATGGAATGTTACTCTGTAGTTTCGTTGTTATCTGGTCCACAACTAATGAGAATAAATACGGACTAAGCACAGAACCTTGGTGCAATCCTACTTTCACATGAAATTTATCAGTCTCTCCCACACCTGTCCTAACACTAGTCGTTACTCCCTCATACATATCCCTCACAATCTTTACATATTCACCAGGGACTCCTTTCTTATTGAGTGCCCACCACAGAATCTCTCGAGGAACTCTATCATATGCTTTCTCAAGATCAATGAATACCATATGAGCGTTTGTTTCTTTACTCCTGTATTTTTCCATCAATTGCCTTATAATGAAAATTGCATCTGTTGTTGATCTACCCTGCATAAAGCCAAATTGATTCTCGGATATTTCGGTCTCTTCACGTATCCGTCTGTCAATTACTCTTTCCCATATTTTCCCATATTTTGTATTTATAATGTATTAGGCATAAAGTACCCAAAAAACCCATTTGCAACATGGCTGCTCAAGTGTGCCGACAAAAACCTTATTTCTCTTGACTAATACTGCTGTTAGGAGAGTAGAATTTCGCAAGAATGCCATGTGATATTTATATTTTTTAATATAATATAAATCAAGGATAATTGTGTTTTTGTGTACAGTTCTACTTTGTATAAAATTATTTTATAACTTGTCACATTGTCACATATATTCTATATATCTATCTTTATTAGCATAACATATATTCTGTTTTAATAGCTTTCCGGTTTATTATTGTACATATATAGATATTTTAAAATTGTTGCCTTCCTGCTTGTTGCAAGAAAATAAATTGCAAATTGGCTATATAATCGTTTTAATTGTAAAAACAACGCAGAGAAACTGGTTGGTAAAACAAATGATTTACGCCATGTGATACCTGTGTAATTACTTTTAGGGTCGTAAACTGATTAAAAAACTTCTTAAAGGCAAAAACTATACATAAAATAAATCATCTAATACTTTACTATTAATGTTTGCAAGATTTATTTTACGACCAACCTTGCTGGCGTTTTTCCTTTAAAAATGCCTCAGTGAAATATTATAATCATAAAACTACCTCTAGAGTATAGAGAAACTTAATTTTTAAATGAGGAGACTATCTTTTGTTCGGCGTAACAAAACATAAAACCGTAAAGTAAGTAGATAAAGATAAGCAATTTAAGTTTCTATATTCTACAATTAACTAGCCAGTATTGTTAAGAATATTCTCTAAGTCATCCTTTAAGCTTAAGCTATAAAAGAAGCAGTAGTTACACGTTTTCACGTCTATGAGGGCTACTTTATTTGAATATCAATAACCACCTTTCTACATAATAAATATCGAAATTAAGTTAGCTTTCTAACTACTTGTCCATATTTCTGATATACCAGGTTCACAATCAGCATGGCATCTACATTCCTTCTTCTTCTTATGGTGCCTATCCGTTACGGATGTTGGACACTAACATGGCTATTCTGACTTTGTTGACTCCTGCCCTGAAAAGTCCGGTAGTGGTTAAATTAAACCATTTTCGCAGGTTATGCAGCCAGGATATTCTTCTTCGTCCTGGACCTCTTTTCCCATGCACTTTACCTTGAAGTATGGTCCGAAGTAGGTCATATCGTTGTTCATTACGCATTGCATGGCCCAGGTATTCCAGTTTGCGACGTTTTATGGTTACGACTAGTTCGCGCTCTTTACCCATTCTATGTAGAACTTCTTCGTTGGTAACTCTGTCTATCCAGGAAATCCTCAAAATGCGTCTATAGCACCACACCTCAAATGCTTCGAGTCTCTTCAGTGATACTTCAGTTAAGGTCCATGACTCCACGCCATATAAAAGAACGGAGAATACGTAGCACTTTAGAAAACGAATTTTTATTTCCAATTTTATATCGTGGCTGTTAAAGATTTTTTTCATTTTGACGAAGGCTGATCTTGCCTTCTCGATCCTTATCTTAATTTCCGTCGATTGGTCCCACTGTTCATTTAAGTTTGCACCCAAATAACAAAAGTTGGTGATTTGTGTTATAGGTTGTTGGTTAATTAGTAATTGACCAGGTGGTATCCTATTTTTGCTTATAACCATGTATTTGGTTTTTTTTATGTTAAAATCAAGCCCAAACCTGCTACTTACTTCTGCCACCCTGGAGACAAGTGTCTGCAGACCTTCAAGACTGTCTGCAAAAATGACAGTATCATCAGCGTATCTTATGTTGTTCAATCGTTCTCCGTTTATAAGTATTCCCTCGTCTATGTCCGTTAGCGCTAGGTTCATAATGTGCTCTGAATATGTATTGAACAATAATGGGGACAATATACATCCCTGTCGCACACCTCTTTTTATCTTTATGTCGTCTGTTAACTGATCCCCTACTCTAACAGCTGCAGTTTGTTCGAAATAGATATTGTTTATTAGACGGCGATCTCTGCTGTCTAGACCAATTGAACTTAATATTTTCATCAGTTCGTCATGTTTTATTCTATCGAACGCTTTCTGGTAATCAACAAAACACACATATATATCACAATTCACGTCTCTACATCTTTGAAAGAGAACTTGTATTGCAAAAAGTGCCTCTCGAGTACCCAATGCATCCCTGAAGCCGAATTGTGTGTTTGTCATGTGTTCTTCACACTTTTTATATATTCTTTTATGTATAATTTTTAAAAAAGTTTTCAGGAGATGGCTCATAAGGCTTATTATTCGATAATCTTCACATTTTTTGGCATTGGGTTTTTTAGGGATTGTTATAAAAGTTGATATTAGCCACTGTTGGGGTATTTTTCCACTTTGGTATATGTTGTTGAAGATCTAGGTAAGTCTTTTTACTTCGTCTTTATCCATAATTTTCAAAAATTCTGAGTAGAACTCGTCTGGTCCTGCGGCTTTTCCCTCCTTAATGTTGTTTATAGCAGCTTCTACTTCCGCTTCGAGAATAGGTGGTCCGGTATCGTCATTTTTATTTTTTGTGATGGTGAAATTCCTATCGTCTTCAAATGTTGTTGTCACATAGTTCATCCATGTTGTTTTTGTTTCTTCAATATCAACTATTGGATTTCCTTGAGCGTCTGTTAAGTGTCCCGGCCTTTTTGATTTATAGATGCCTGCTGCTTCTTTGATCTTTTTGTGGAGGTTGAAGGAATCGTGTTTACGTTCCAACATCTCGATTTCTTCACACTGTTCTTCCAGATTTCTGTTTTTAGCTTCTCTGACAGCTTTTTTTATCTCTTTGTCTAGAAACTGATATGAAACGTAGTCTTTCCGCTTGGATTCTCTTCTTCTGTCCATCATCTGTAATATACCGTCGGTCATCCATGGTTTTTTCTTTTCTGTCTTTTTCGGTCGCAGGTATTGGTCTAATATTTCCTTCCCAACGTTTTCTAAGTGGTTTATTTCTGTGTCAACATCATTAACTACTTCTGACTTGGATATGTTGTTCTTCAGATATTCCCGTACTTCTTGCTTTATGTCATCATCTCTTAGTTGTTTGAGATCGTATCTTATAGGATTAGGTTTTTGGATTTTTTTAAATTTCAGACGAAACTTACCGACAAGTGGGTTATGGTCTGACTTAATATCTGCACCAGGGTAGGCTTTCACTGATGTTGATGTTATAGAGTTTTTGAATCTTTTATTTATTAAAATATAGTCAATCTGGTTTCTTATGAGATTTTCTGGCGTGTCACCGGGTGAGCGCCATGTGTATAACCTTCTGTATGGTAATTTGAAGAGTGTATTGGTGATTACCAACTCTTCTTCCGTAGCAAATATGAGTAGGCGTTCTCCTCTCTCATTTCGCTCACCCAAACCCCATGAACCTACTACTTCACCATAACTACCCTTACCGATTTAGGCATTAAAGTACCCATCACTAGCGTTACTTCATTGGTTTTTAACTTACTTAGGACTTTCCTTAAATCGTAATAAAAAGCCTCTATTACTTCGTCTGATTTGTCTGCTGTGGGTGCGTATATTTGGATTATGTTGGTTTTTGCTGGGAATGGTTGCGAAAAGTAATTTGCGTTGGTTTGCCGACGCCATGCTTATGTTGAGCTTCTGTATTTCCAGAGTAATATACTTGGTGCTCGTTTATTTGACATTTTCCGGCATCAGGCCATCGCATTTCACTGATGCCCATTATATCGATATTCAGTCTTTCCATTTCATGGATGGCATTATAAATTTTGCCTGCTTCGTACATGGTCTTGACGTTCCAGGTGCATATTTTAATAAACTGCTTAATTTTTCTAGGCGTATCCTTTCCTTTTACTTGGGGGTTTCGCTTGCTAACGGCCTGGGAGTCCCCATGGTTCTGTGTTGTTATTCCTCCCCTGCCGGATCTTGCACTCCGATATACATGATCAGTAGTCTTCACTCTCAAAGCTGTAGCCAGATGTACAAGAGATATCCATATGGATCTTTAATGTAGTGGTTTTTCCTTGCCTTCTACATCCTTACGCCGTTGACCTAGTTCTCGGTTCATCCGCCTTTAGGGCCAGCTTCCCAACCCTAGGACAAAAGAGTGCCCTACCACTTACCCAACTCATCCGCCCGAAGCCGTTGGTAGGTAAGTGGGGGATTGCTTATACCGGCAATCACTCGGACGTCAGAGCCTCGTTTGTTATCTAGCAGGATGCACGGGATGACCAGAATCAAGATCATCACGCGGGCAGGTGAGGTTGACATTTGGATAGGAGAGGCTATACGTTGCGCATCACTATCCCTTACATCCCTAGCGAAGTGATTACCGCCCTCTTTGGGATCTTCCGATTCATTTGTGGCGGGGAATCAGTCTGCGCGAACTTGACATCTTCTACGATTTTTCTCCATTCGTTCCTGTTTTTGCTTATGGTTACCCATTCTCTAACTCCCATCTTCTTAAGGTCCTTGACTATCTGATTCTTCCATCTGCATTTGGCTGTGTGATGATGATGATGATGATGATGATGATGATAATGATCATTAGTTCCATTAACTGAGACCCAAAAATAGTTAAAGTATTCTACCTTTTCAAACTCATTGTCACCAATATTTAAACTTATAACATTAACTAAATTTTTTCTTGAGCATAGTAGCTATTTTGTTTTGTTTTGATTTATTGCTGAATCCCTTTTGGATGCTTCCTTACATAACCTCGTAAATTCTTAGTTCCTAAATGTTAGGGTGCGTTCACTACGGAGACCAAAGGATGGTTTCCTAGTCTAGAGCGTAGTATCCTACTCTTTATATTCGTGAATTCTGGCATTCAAAATAATTCATTTATTTTACATAGCGATCGATAATATAGTTTAGATCGCCAGGTAAAATAAATACATTATTTTAAATGCGAGAATTCACGAATATGAAGAGTACGATACCATGCTCTAGACTAGGATACCATTCTTTGGTCTCCGTAGTGAGCACATGCTTAGGCTAGTGGCCTAGTTATTACTAAAAAAAATACTACCATACTCCGAAGAAATAGATGGTGACTACCAGTGTGGATTCAAGCCTGGAATATTGACTATTTAATAAAATGTCTATTAGACAAATGCTTGAAAAGTATTGGAAATGTAATCAAGACGTACATCAGATCTTCATAGATTTCAAACAAGCCTATGATTCAATTAATCGTTCAACATTACAGAAGGCAATGGTTGAGCTAGGCGTACCCAAGAAACTAAGTGCGGTAACGTACATGTGTAAGTAACTCCTTTGCACAAGTTAGAATAAAGCCACCTTTACATGGTCAATAATATTGAAGCAATATCAATATTGATCAATATATTGAACGTATAAGGAATAGGTACATTAAAACAATAATATCATTGAGAAAATATTGCATCAATAATGCCGACCTTGTAAAGGTGGCTTGAAGCGAAAATTTTCAAATATTTTCTGCGTAAATTTTGTACCGAGGCAAGAACATCCGTTGTCTCCATTGTTGTTTAACCTGGCCTTGGAATTTGTCATGTGAAAAATTTATCCAAAAATCAAACTGGACGTAGCTGCTCTGTGAGCAAAAATAGTACCTACTCGCCTTTGTTGATGACTTGATGCAGTAGCACAATTAACATAGAAGTTCAGGATATTTTCTCAAGCTTTGATTAAGCTGCAATAAACACCGGTTATGTTTATTTATTTTATAGACCGGGCAGTATCGTCGCCCCCGCTAGCGCAATTATTCCGATTCGATTTTTTTGCCCAAACTTACTCAAAAATAGGTCCTTATAACCTATCCACAGGGTGCCGGGCGGTGCCGTGGTCGAAAAATTTTTTAAACAAATTCACAAAAATGATTTTTTTATTTCCAACAATTTTTTTTAGATAATTTGGGTCATTTTGAGCCAAAAAGGTCTCTTGTCATTTTTCTCTAAAATTGCCTGTTGTCGAGTTATACGCGATTAAAAATTTGAAAAATGCGAAAATGACCATTTTCAAGGCTTCATAACTCGATCAAAAATGATTATTATGAAATTCAAAAAGTGGCAAAATCAAGATTCAAATACTTTCTCCAGGGTTCTGAAGAGATTTTTGTCATTAATTGATTACAAAGCTGTTATTTTTAGTTATTAACAATTAGCGCTATGGTCCAACTGTATCGTCGCCCCCGTTAACGGAACTATTTCGATTAGATTTTTTTGCACAAACTTACTCAAAAAGAGGTCCTTACAACATATCCATAGGGTGCCGGGTGGTGCCGTGGCCGAAAAATTTTTGAAACAATTTTTTTTAAACAAATTCACAAAAATAATTTTTTTTATTTCCAACAATTTTTTTTAGATAATTTGGGTCATTCTGAGCAAAAAAGGTCTCTTGTCATTTTTCTCTAAAATTGACTGTTATCGAGTTATACGCGATTAAAAATTTGAAAAATGCGAAAATGGCCATTTTCAAGGCTTCATAACTCGATTAAAAATGATTATTATGAAATTCAAAAAGTGACAAAATCAAGATTCAAATACTTTCTTCAAAGTCCTGAAGAGATTTTTGTCACTATTTTATTACAAAGCTGTTATTTTTAGTTATTAACAATTAGCGGTATAGTCCAACTGTATCGTCGCCCCCGTTAGCGGAACTATTTCGATTCGATTTTTTGCACAAACTTACTCAAAAGAGGTATTTATAACATATCCACAGGGTACCGGGCGGTGCCGTGGTCGAAAAATTGTTTAAACAATTTTTTTTAAACAAATTCACAAAAATAATTTTTTCATTTCCCACAATTTTTTTTAGATAATTTGGATCATTGTGAGTAAAAAAGGTCTTGGGTCATTTTTCTCTAAACTTGACTGTTGTCGAGTTATACGCGATTAAAAATTTGAAAAATGCAAAAATTGCCATTTTCGCATTTTTCAAATGTTTAATCGCGTATAACTCGACAACAGTCAAGTTTAGAGAAAAATGACCCAAGACCTTTTTTACTCACAATGATCCAAATTATCTAAAAAAAATTGTGGGAAATGAAAAAATAATTTTTGTGAATTTGTTTAAAAAAAATTGTTTAAACAATTTTTCGACCACGGCACCGCCCGGTAGTCTGTGGATATGTTATAAATACCTCTTTTGAGTAAGTTTGTGCAAAAAATCGAATCGAAATAGTTCCGCTAACGGGGGCGACGATACAGTTGGACTATACCGCTAATTGTTAATAACTAAAAATAACAGCTTTGTAATAAAATAGTGACAAAAATCTCTTCAGGACTTTGAAGAAAGTATTTGAATCTTGATTTTGTCACTTTTTGAATTTCATAATAATCATTTTTAATCGAGTTATGAAGCCTTGAAAATGGCCATTTTCGCATTTTTCAAATTTTTAATCGCGTATAACTCGATAACAGTCAATTTTAGAGAAAAATGACAGGAGACATTTTTTGCTCAGAATGACCCAAATTATCTAAAAAAAATTGTTGGAAATAAAAAAATCATTTTTGTGAATTTGTTTAAAAAAAATTGTTTAAAATTTTTTTCGACCACGGCACCGGCCGGCACCCTGTGGATATGTTATAAGGACCTCTTTTTGAGTAAGTTTGTACAAAAAAATCGAATCGGAATAATTGCGCTAGCGGGGGCGACGATACTGCCCGGTCTATTATACAGGGTGTTTCATTAATAATTGTCCATATAGTAACTGGAGAAACCTTAGTACAAAATACGAAGATTTAACCTAAAACTCTTAAATAAAATGTGGTTCCTTACTGAGTTACAGGGTGTTTTATCTAAAAATTTAAACATTATTTTTGCTCAGCATTTTAAAACTATTCGACGTATCCTTTTTATACTTGGCAGGAAGTGCGACTACTAGACTCCCTACTAAATTATGATAAACAAACGTTTCTGGCTATTACCAGAGGCGTACTACGGGGGAAAGTGAATGGTTGACCCTTTCCAAATTCTACGCCACTGGCGGAATTGCTATTTTAGTTCAATTATTGGATTCTCCAATACTTTCTATGAAAATAATGTACTCTTCATTCGTAACGATAAAGTCATTAGTTTTCGAGATCTTTGAAATTAAAAATGAAACGACACAGTTATTTTGATTAATGTATTGTGGTGCTTCATATTTAATTTGAAATATCTCGAAAACTAATCATTTTATCGTTTCGAATGAGTATATTATTTACATAAAAAGTACTGGAAAATCAAAAAATTACACTAAAATAGCAATTTCGTCAGTGGCGTAGAATTTGGGAAGGGTCAACCCGCCACTATCCCCTGTCGTACGCCTCTGGTAGTAGCTAGAAACGTTTATTTATCTTAATTTAGTAGGGTGTACAGTACCTACACTTTCTGCCAAGTATGATAAGGATACGCCAAATAGTTTTAAAGTACTGGGTACAAATAATTTTTAAATTGTAATCATATGAATCATATCATAAATTAATCAAAATAACTGTGCCGTTTCATATTTAACTTCAAATATCTGGAAAACGAATGACTTTATCGTTACCAATGAGGAGTATATTATTTACGTAGAAAGTATTGGAAAATCTAAAAACGGCACTAAAATAGTAATTCCCCCAGTGGCGTCGAAATTGAGAAGGGTCAACCATTCACTATCCCCTGTCGTACGCCTCTGGTAGTAGCTAGAAACGTTTGTTTATCATAATTTAGTAGGGTGTATAGTAGTCGCACTTGCTGCCAAGTATTAAAAGAATACGTTGAATAGTTTTAAAATGCTGAGCAAAAATAGTTTTTAAATTTTTAGATAAAACACCCTGTAACTCAGTAAGGGACCACATTTTATTTAAGTGTTTTAGGTTAAATCTTCGTAGTTTGTGCTAAGGTTTCTCCAGTTACTATATGGACAATTATTAATGAAACACCCTGTATTAGAGAGGCAAATGAATGGAAGTGCAGACACAACGAAAGAGTCTCTCTTTGGAATAGATATCAAGTCAGAATTATAAAGGCCAATAGAATAAGATGAGCAGGGCTATTTGGTGGTATCATCATCGTCATCATGCAAACTCTTGCCTCCACTGCTGGACATAGGTCTCTCCTATTTTTCGCCACTATTCACGGTTCTGTGCGTCTTGTTGCCATTTCTTGGATATTCGTTTAATGTCATCCATCCAGCGTGTTGGTGGTCGTCCTCTGCTGCGTTTTTCTTTTCTGGGTGCCTGTCAGTTAATTTTCTGGTCCATCTTTAGTCTCGCAATGTGACCTGCCACTTGTGCCACTTGCACTTTTAGTGCTGTTGTTTTTGTGGGGATTTTTTTCCGGGATTATTTGTCCAGGGATTATTTGTCCGGACCCCCTCTTTCTTAGCGGCACCCGTATTGAGATCAGCCCACGCGTTGAGTATCTTTACAAAATATTGATAACAAAGAAATATATTCGATCATCAAAATTAAATATGCAATTGTCCAAATATATTGTTTATGATTTTCAACAATTAAACAAATTAGCAGGTCGCACTTGTGTAAATATAATAAAAAACTGGTTCATGTGATATACGGGGTGATAAATTTATACTGTTCAATATCGGATATGAATGATGAATATTTGAGATTAAACAACCAGGGTGAGATACCTTTAAATGGTATATAATAATGTTATAATTACATATTTGTTTGAAATTCCATAGGATGGATAATATTAGAAGGAATTATGCCCTTCGGTTAAGTATGACACTTATTATATACCATTTAAATTGTTCTCACCCTGGTATCTCTTTGGTAGCTCAGCTAGCATTTAACCTGTTTATTTTTTAACACTGATGATGATTGTGTAAAAAATCGAAAATGTTCTCTGATGTAGCCCTTAAAGTAATTTTAATTTACCTTTTACAAAGCCTTTTTCAATAAATTTTTTGTAATTGATGGTATACAGCCAGCTTACAGTTGCACAAGTTTGACTTGAATGTTTGAATTTGACTTGAGTTTGACTTAGTTTCAAGTCAAACTCAAATCAATTATACTGACAAATAATTCAAGTCAAATGAAACTAGACAAAGGTTATACGTTTGAAAATTCAAACTGTTTGTCAAACTAGTTTGAGGGTTTGAAAAAAATATGTAGTTAGTAGATATATCCAAAATATGAATATTAAAATATAGAAAGTAGATATAACAAATACATTTATTTAAAACAAAAATAATACATTCTTCGTGAAAAGTGCATTTTTAGGGTTTGACAAGACAAGAATTCTTGTCTTGATAATAACTTCTTGTCTTGTCTTGAGAAAAAATCAAGAAATTAAAAAAAATCTTGTCTTGACGTTTTCTTAACATCTTATACCCGGTGACGTGACCACTTTCTACAATACTCGAAGGGAAAAAATATTGCACATTCCCATTGGTGTTGATTGCAATAAAGTTACTTTTAGACAAATTGGAAATATGCTGATGAACTTGATAATCAAATTGATAAGAGACGCTATCGATAAGCAACTAATTTACTGAATTCAAGCTGCGAGAGATAAAATACTGAAACACTGTAACAAAACTAATTGGATATACTGTATAGTCCTTGTTTTGGATCCTCGGATAAAGTAGAGGCATTTTCATCTTCATCTTGGGGAAAGCTTCTACAATCAGAGGCAGTAAAAAAATTAAGAAATATTTAAAGTTAACTACTTTAATAAATCCAAGAATGATCTACAGAATCCAATATCAGAACCAGCACGAAAAATAGAATATTTTTGTGCCCGTCACGAAATTATCTGTCATTATCAAAAATGGCCAAGAATCCAAGAATTTACCCTTAAGGGTTACAATAAAAAAATACTGTTTGGTTTTTCAATGGACAGTTCAAAATAAAATCATTTGGAATTTTTACGATTTTATTTTATGAAAAAAGACATTTAATTATCTTAGGGCCAATTCGAAAAAACATTTGGTACCAAGCTGCTAGTTCCTTCGAAAACACCACAATACAAAAGTATTTCTTTGAAATTCAAAACTTACCATAGAGTTATGGTTTTATATCTACAATTTAAATTTTTTTCGGATACAGCCTACAAATTTTATTATATGTTTGGATTTAAATTTTAAATAAATTAATGTAGATGCATTAAGTTTCCTTAATTATCCTAACTAGCACGTTTATTGGGTTTATTTGCCTGTCTGTGGTTTAAATATCATATTTATCAGCTAATACATTTCTATGTTTATTGAAATTTGCCAAAAAAAATTTTTGGACCTTGTTGCCTTGTCGCCTTGTAGGCGGTCTCATTTAAAATTGAAAATAAACACGTTGCGTAATATGATATTCAAACTTTTCAAACTGTTTGAAGATGTTTGAATTCAAGTCAAACCTAAAGATATCGAAATCAAGTCAAGTCAAACTTTTTTATACAAAAAGTTTGATTTTCAAGTCAAGTCAAGTTTGTTGAGTAAAATCAAACTATGTAGTTTGACTTGATGCGTCTCTAAGCCAGCTACAGGAAAAATTCTTTCTTTTCCTTGTGGACTTTACAATAATTTATATTCTGTATTAAATATGTAAAATGTTTTATCATGTTTCTCCTGTAGTGTGCGTTCCTGATCAAGTTTATTAGTTACCCATGATCGAATGATTGGCAAACCGTTTTAAACTTTCCTATAAATCTATCCTGGGATCTACGTCTATGGTTTTACTGCAAGTCTACTTTATATCCGGATATATTTTTATTAGCGTGCAATGAAATAGAAGCAACTTTAAGCTCTATAAAAATTTTAAATATAAAAGGAACGAAATCAATATTTTCGGGATTTAGCCATCAGACTTTAAGTACAAGAAACTACATTTTATTGGTATGAGAAAAGAGTAATCTGGAAAAGAGCACTTCAGCTGTTTTATTTCACATACTTTTATTTACATATTATAATGATAATTAAAAAGTTGATTATATTTTATTTTCAGAAATACTTGTACAAAATTATTAAAAAAACTGTTTGGAGGTGTTTAATATCCTCCTTCTTCTTCTTCTTCTTCTTCTTCTTCTTCTTCTTCTTCCTCTTCTTCTTCTTCTTCTTCTTCTTTTTCTTCTTCTTCTTCTTTTTGTTCTTCTTCTTCAGCCTGTTTGCATCCACTCCTGGACAAAGGCCTCCCCATGAGCTCTCCACTCTTGTCTGTTTTATGCTATTTGGTTACTCCCCACTTTGGCTTTGATGTCGCCTAGCCATCGTTTTTGTGGTCCGCCTCTACTACGACTGTATTCGCGTGGTCTCCAATGTACCGGGTGTCCCAATAAGAACGGCTCTCGGCCATATCTCAGGAACCGTTTATAATACAGCTTTGAGAAAAAATATTTATAACAAAAGTTGCCTCGAGAAAAGCCTGGAAATTATTTTCATAATTGTAGAAACACCGCTAGAGGGCGTAATTGAATATCAAAAATTGAAAAATAAAATTTTTACAAAATTTACCTAATGAAAGGGCACTGGAAATCCAATCATCGTATTCTTCATAAAATTCTGCGCATATTTGATTTCACAAGTTAAGGTCTACCTTTGCAAATAAGAGGTGGGGGTGAGTGGGAACCTTCTTTTAAAATATGGCTGTAAGTCCGGTTCTGCTAAATCGAATTTTGCATACTTGGTCTTGTTGAAAACAGCTATTTTTCTTCAATGTAAGTTTCTTATTTTCGAAATAGCCTAATAGGTAATATGCAAGCTAGGTGGCGTTATTTAATTATTTTCAGAAATCTAGTTTTCTTTGGAAAATATTAAATACAAGTATGCGTTTTTAATCATGTATTACAAAATTACACCAAATTAGCAACCTAATACCGAAAACCGCATGTCGATACAACATATCATCACAAGATATCTTAAGAAATGTGTAAATTTTAAACATAACTGTTAAGGTAGACTTCCGCACCAAGCGACCGAGACAGGAGACCGCGACAGGCGACAGATAGGCGAGGTCTCCCCACGACTGCTCTCAATGCAATTATATCAGGGTAGTTCTGCAGCCCGCGACCGAGACCAGCGACCAACTATCGTCTAATCGCGACCTATCTGTCGCCTGTCGCGGTCTCCTGTCTCGGTCGCTTGGTGCGGAAGTCTACCTTTACTGTCACCGGTAAACGAGGTTAAAGAAAATTAGTGTGCTATGGAAAAACAAATAAACATTTTCCAGATGTAAACGTATATAATTAATTAAAACAACACTATAAAATATAACAAAGAAATAAAAGCAACTACTTACTTAGTCTTAGTGACTGCCTAAATGTTCAAATTGTTGCCCATCATTTTCGATACAAGCATTTACTCTTTCAAGAGTAGATTGAACAGCAGTCTCAATTTCTGCTTTTGCAATGCTTTGAATGGCGTTTCGTATTCTCTAGATTCTAGATCATGTTTTCTCGCGTAATGGGCCTATCGGCAAAAACAAGGTCTTTAATCCGTCCCCATAAATAAAAGTCTAAAACAGTTAAATATGTTGCTATGCATGCTACTCTTGAAAGAGTAAATGCTTGCATCGAAAATGATGGGCAACAATTTGAACATTTAGGCAGTCACTAAGACTAAGTAAGTAGTTGCTTTTATTTCTTTGTTATATTTTATATTGTTGTTTGTCTTAATGTTGTTTTAGTTATTTATATACGTTTATATCTGGAAAATGTTTCTTTGTTTTTTCCATAGCACACTACTTTTCCTTTACCTCGTTTACCAGTGACAGTAACAGTTATGTTTAAAATTTAAACATTTCTTAAGATATCTCGAGGTAGGAAAAAAGTGTCGACATGAGGTTTTGGGTATTATGTTGCTAATTTGGTCTAATTTTGTAATACAGGATTAAAAGTGCATACTTATATTTAATATTTTCAAAAAAATACTACATTTCTGAAAATAATTAAATAACGCCTCATAGCTTGCATATTACTTATTAGGCTGTTCCGAAAATTAGACACTTACATTGACGAAAAAGAGCTGATTTTAACAAGACCAAGTATGCAAAATTCGATTTAGCAGAACCGGACTTACAGCCATTTTTTCAAAAGAAGGTTCCCACTCACCCCCAAGTCTTATTTGCAAAGGTAGACTTAAACTTGTGAAATAAAAGATGCGCAGAATTTTATGAAGAATCAGAAGAATATGATGATTGGATTTCCTGTGCGCTTTCATTAGGTAAATTTTGTAAAATTTTGATTTTTTAATTTTTGATATCCAATTACGCCCCCTAGCGGTGGACCTACAATCATGAAAATAATTTCCAGGCTTTTCCCGAGGCAACTTTTGTTATAAATATTTTTTCTCAAAGCTGTAGTATAAATGGTTCCTGAGATATGACCGAGAGCCATACTAATTGGGACATCCGGTACAATGTTTCTCGTCCACCTTTCGATGTTTTGTCGTGCCACGTGTCCTACCCAATTTCATTTCATTTGCGTAATTCTTCCAATTACATCTTCCACCTTCGTCCTGCTTCGCACGTCCCCGTTTCGTATAATATGTTCTCTCAAAGATACTCCCAACATAGCTCGTTCGATGGCCATCGGTGTTTTTCTTAATCTTCTTCTTCTTTAAGTACCGTGCCCAAATTTTTAGGCGTGGGTAGCTTCCATAACAATTTGCCGATATCTTTCTCGATCTTGTGCGGCATGTAACAATTGATCTGCCGATAAGCCAGTCCATTGACGAAGGTTTCGGAGCCATGAATATTTCTTTCGACCAATTCCTCTTTTTCCGTCGATCTTTCCATTGAGTATTAACTGCAGCATCCTGTATCTGCTACCTCTTATTATATGCCCCAGATATTCAAGTTTTCTCTTTTTTATCATCTTCATTAAGTCACCTTCGCCTTGACCTACTCTGTTTAAGACTTCTCTGTTAGAAATGCGTTGAACCCAAGATATTCTGAGCATTCTACGATATGACCACATCTCAAAGGCTTCTAATTTGTTCATCATGTTAACCTTTATGATCCAGGTTTCACATCCATATAGTAATACAGGATACACATAACATTTTAGGAACTTGATTCTTAGTTGTAAGTTCAGCTGAGAGTTGCTCAGAATAGATCTAAGTTTCATAAATGCTCCTCTTGCAATTTCTATACGAGTTTTAATTTCTTCATCCGGATTTAGTGTCTCGTTTATCCAACATCCTAGGTATTTAAAATGGTTAGTTCTTAATCTATTCGCTGACAAGTGTCACAGTTTAATATACTAAAGATGGGCATTTAAAACAAAAAACACCGGAATACGTCGATTTTTAAATACAGCACCTAGAGACTTTCAACTTTTTAGTTCAGAGAAATAAGGGGGAAAATATGCTGTTGGTGACACAACCCCCTCCAGGCCGAAACCAAATTTTTTGAGTAGTATGGACATCTTTATTAATACAATAACCTATATGTTTCCTGCAGCCGATTTTGATAATATACATAGTTATAAACAAATGAAGATAAAAAAACGATAAATTTTCGCTTTTTTTCGTCTATAACCAAAAAGTTAGGTATTTTAAACAAATTTGAGGGCAAGAAACTCATAAATCGTATAAAAAACTTCAATATGGCGTTCGCTGAATATGTTTATCCTTATTGGTTGCTTAGAAAATTGCAAAATAAATCATAAATTTTGAGTTTTTAAAAATGTTCATAACTTATGTAAAAATTAACTTAGAACGTTCTTATTACACGGAATGCTGAGACTTCTGGTGCTTAAATCATACCCTAAATTTCAAAGCAATTGGTGAAATAGTGTAAAAGGTATTTAATTTGTTTTTCCCAAATTATTTTTTTTTGCAACGCTATAAGTCAGAAAATGATGAAGTTACAGTATTACTTTGGATAGTTTATGAAAGAAGAAAATTTATACTATTAATTTAATTTAAAAAAACTGACAAAAAATAATTTTAAATACTGCAAAATTATTTTGCAAAAACATGTGAATTAAAAAAGGGGGGGCTAACTTCGTCCCTAATTGTCCTAGGACAATTGTTTTTCTTTTTAAATGTGTATAAAAATTCATTGTTTCCAAATATGAAAAAATAATTTTTCTACGGGTAACGATTAAAAAGTTATTCTAATTGTTTATAAGTAAGCAAAAAATCGACGTGTTTTTGCAAAATAACTTTCCACTGTTTAAAATTACTTTTTGTCATTTTTCTTTACTTAAGTCAATAGTATAAATGTTTTTCTTCCATAAACTGTCAGAAGTCTTACTGTAACCTCATAATTTTTTGACTTATAGTGTTGCAAAAAAATGAACTTGGGATAAACAAATTAAATAACTTTTAAACTGTTTGACCAATTGCTTTGAAATTTAAAACATAATCTAAGCACCAGAAGTCTCAGCAATTCGTGTAACAAGAAGGTTCTAAGTTAATTTTTTGCATAAGTTATGAATATTTATAAAAACTCAAAATTTATGATTTATTTTGCAATTTTCTAAGTAACCAATAAGGAGAGACATATTCAGCGAACGGTATATTGAAATTTTTAAGACGATTTATGAGTTTCTTGCTCTCAAATTTGTTTAAAATGCTTAACTTTTTGGTTAATGACGAAAAAAGCGAAAATTTACCGTTTTTGATTTTCATTTGTTTATAACTACGTATATCATCAAAATCGGCTGCAGGAAACATAACGTCCATACTACTTAAAAAATTTGGTTTCGGCCTGGAGGGGGTTGTGTCACGAGAAAAATCCTATTTCTCTGGACTATTTTGCATTGTGTTCAAGATGACGCCAAGAAAAAGTTTACTATACAAAAATGGGTTAAAATGCATAAAAAATTAAAACAAAAATAAGATAAGGAGTTTGAATAATGTTGGAAAAATTGGAGTTAGCTTGGAATTAACTAATTGAAATCGCTAGCAGTAGAATAAATAATATAGAATTTTGTAAATTCCGGTTTTGTATTATCAGTAGCTTGTAGTCCTGACATACTCGTAAGACCATTAGAAAAAATGTGGGATATTTTATAGTGTAGGAAACAGAGGTTGAACCTCGCAAAATGGACACAAGTCTAGTTTTACTTTTTTTCTGATATATCAAAGGTTGCTTATTATGAAACTAACTTTTTCTTAAAAAAATTCGCCCCGGAACCCCCCTTTTCATCACTTTAAAGGGGGTAATTTGTGGTTTTTGCGAAACGTAGCCCTTCCTGTACGTTTTGCAAAAAATTAACTTAATAAATAGTAAAATGAAGAGGACTATATTTTCTATTATTTATTTCTCGACAGCATATGTCTATCACACACAGTTTAGCGGGAGTGGCGACCCAAAGTTGACATATTTTTAAAAAAGGTGTTTATAAAAAAAAATTTAGGGAAAAAGTTTAAGGAAGCGCTGCATAATTTGGAATGGGGTGTGAAAGTTCATGGAATTCTGATAAATACAATCAGATATGCAGACAATACAGTTATTTTAAGTGATGATATGAATGGATTACAACACCTTTTAAATGCGATTGACAAAGTGGGAAGAGAGTTTGACCTAAATATAAACTGTTCAAAAACAAAATACATGGTATTTAGCCGTTTGGCCCATCAAGATTCACGGTTATATGTTGATGGTCATATAATTCAAAGAGTACCCAGTTTTAAATATCTTGGTTGCCATATTACTGAATAACTAGATCCAGATAAAGAGATCAAATGTAGAATCGAGATAGCCCGCACGACATTTTTAAAAATGAGGTCATTCTTCTGTAATTATACCTTGCAACTTGAACTTCGAAAGCGCATGATTAAATGCTACATTTGGTCAGTCCTCTTGTATGGTGTCGAAGCATGGACATTAAAAATATCCACCATTAACCGTTTGGAGGCCTTTGAAATGTGGCTGCACAGACGTATTCTGAAAATACCATGGACAGCTATGCTGACAAATGTGGCAGTCCTTAAGAGAGCAAATGCTACCCGCGAGCTTCTTGATAACATCAAATATAGAAAGACGGCCTATTTTGGACACGTAGTAAGGGGAGACCGGTATAATATTCTTCAACTTATGATGGGTAAAATCGAAGGACGCAGAGGAATTGGTAGAAAGCAAGCCTCTTGGTTGAAGAATATCCGGTAGTGGACAGGAATAAAGAAAGCAGAACACCTATTTAGAATAGCTCGAGACAGAGACACTTTCGCCATGTTAATCTCCAACGTCAAGGGGACTTGATAGGGCACGTTAAGAAGAATAAATCAAATATTTTTCCCTAACTGTAATGAAAATTAAGAATAAACCCTGCGGCAATTAATCACAAATAAGTGGCTGATTTTTTGGTATAGGTTTCATGTAATGGCAATTGCAATTTTTTTGATTACAGTGTGTTACATTTTAAAAACCCCTTTTTACACCATCTGAACCGCCTATGCTAGAGTAAAAAAATTTCAGAGATTATCCATGCACTGGTTTTATTTACAAATTTGTATAATGCACCCCCATTTTTTCCCGGAACCACCCCAAAAAAGGAGAATTAATAAAGAAAGTGATTTTCTTGGAATCCTTCACACACCATGCCCTTTATTAAAATGATTCATATATCATTTTGTGCACGTTTTTATTACTCATGCATGGACACCAAAAGCGATTTTTTTGTCACCCCTGTAGCAAAAAAAATAAATAAAGGGGGTTGAAAACATTTTTTGCTTACGACCCATATGGACATAACATGTCCATCAATAGGGTTTTTCATAAATATATATGATTATTGCAACATCTCTGCGGAAACTACCCCTGTCCTTGAAAATAAACTGCATTAACTACCCCTACCCCTTGGAGAGCATGTTTTTACAATTTTCTCATTACCTATGCATTTTTTAAAACAAAACTTATACATAATTAATGACCATTATTTTATCTACAAATAAGGTCCTATGCATTTTTTTCGTATAAGCAACCGTTACGGCACTGTGGCGCCGTAAACCTAAGAAATGCTTTGGCGGGGCTGCAGTTATTGTTTTTTTTTTCGTCACCTATTCATTGTATTGATAACGTAGAACGTACCTACTTATGGAAAATAAAAGAACACACTGTCTGCTACACATTATGACCTATGCATATTTTATTTTCTTTGCACCCTAAACCCACAGTGTGGTCCAAATTCAATTTTTGATTATTTTATTTATTAATTCTCCTTTTTTTTTGGGTGGTTCCGGGAAAAATTGGGGGGTGCATTATACAAATTTGTAAATAACACCAGTACATGGATAATCACTGAAAGTTTTTTCAGATGGTATAAAAAGGGGTTTTTTAAAATGTAACACCCTGTAATTAAAAAATTTGCAATTGCCCTTAAATGACACCTATACCAAAAAATTAGTCACTTTTTTGTGAATAATTGCCGCAGGGTTTCTTGTTAATTTTTATTAGAGTTAGGGAAAAATATACTTTTTAAAAACATATATTTTTTAAAAATTTGTCAACTTTGGGGCGCCACCCCCGCTAAACGGTGGGTGATAGACATATGCTGTCGGGAAATAAATAGTAGGAAATAACGGTGCTCTTCATTTTACTATGTATTAAGTAAATTTTTTGCAAAACGTACAGGAAGGGCTAAGTTTCGCAAAAACCACAAATTACCCCATTTAAAGGGATGAAAAGGGGGGTTCCGGGACGAAATTTTTTAAGAAAAAGTTAGTCTCATAATAAGCACCCCTTGATATACCAGAAAAAAAAAAATAAAACCGAACTTGTGTCCATTTTGCGCGGTTCAACCTCTGTTTCCTACACTAATAAATATACTAAATTTACAATCAAGATGCAGTAGAAACTAACAAACCAAGACATGTTAAATGCTATAAACTTTGCAAATCATGATTTGGAATTTACAATGTATATAAACATAGAAAATGAGATATCAAAAGCAATAGAAATACGTAGAGGAGAGTACGACAGGGATGCATTTTGTCACCACTGCTATTAATGTATAGAGTGAAAGTATCTGCCAGGAAGCCCTTTTGCAAGCCAATGAAGGAATCGTAATCAATGGAGAGGTCGTAAATAATATTCGATTCGCGGACAACACTGTACTAGTTGCAAGAACAGTAGAAGAGTTACAACGATTACTTACAAACATAAATATTGCTTGCAACAATTATGGCATAAATATGAATATAAAAAAAACCAAGTATATGGTCTTCAGTAAAATCATGACACAACCAGCACATATTAGTATAAACGGCATTCAAATTGAAAAAGTATCAAGATAAAAATACTTGGGAACTTTAATAAACGAAACTGGAGACCAAAACAATGAAATAAAAAGACGTATCGAAATTGCCAGGGCCACCTTCATAAAGATCAGAAAATTCTTCTACAACAGAGATATAAGCATCCCTCTACGATTAAGAATGCTAAGAAGCTACGTATTTAACACGCTATTTTACGGTGTAGAGGCCTGGACTCTTAAACAGAACAACATAAAAAATATTGAAAGTTTCGAGATGTGGTGCTACCGTCGAATGCTGCAGATAAGTTGTGTTGAAAAAATCAAACCTTGAAGTAATACGAAGAATAGGAAGAGACCAAGAAATTTTGTTAACGATAAAACGAAGAAAACTCGAGTATTTGGGCCACCGGATGAGAAGTCATAAATACGCATTACTTCAAAATATAACGCAAGGAAAAATAGAAAGAAAACGGAATCCAGGCCGTAGAAGAATGTCATGGTTGCGGAATTTGAGAGAGTGGTTTGGCTGCACCACTAATGAACTTTTTAGGTCAGCTGTAAACAAGGTCAGGGTAGCCCACAGGGTAGCCTTGATGATTTCCAATCTCCGATAGGAGTGGCACAAGAAGAAGAAGACCGTAACATACATATTTGTTGTATTGGCTGGTTTATTTCTCTATGTAATTCTCTTCCTCCGTATGTTATTAATAAAGCTCGGATTTATAGGCAACAAAAATTGAAGAAAAAGGCGCCTATATAGGCAAAGATTTTTATTAAAAAAGGCAGGAATATTAACATTTAGGCAAAATATAGGCAATAAAGGAATATAACTTATTATTTATAACCACTTAAAATTTTATCATTAATAGAAACAACTAAATGTTTTTCAATATTTTCGGTCTTAAAACTATGTCTTCGATCACTTAAAATTAATTTGTACATTGAAAACGAACGTTCGACATCGACAGATGTAATTGGAGCATATTTCAGAGCGGATAATAAATCTGGCATAATTTGTAATTCCTCGGAAAATTTCCCATTCAAAACTTTAGCAACATTAGATAAAAACGAAAAACCTTCATTCTTGTCAAAAACATATTTCATTTTTTTAAAAATTAATTGACCGTTACTTCCAGGTGCCGATTTAATTTTCGTCTTTAAATTATCTATTAATTTTACTGACTCACATAAATTTATCTCTTGTTTTTCTAATAAGGTAATTGTGGTAACTATTAATTTATAATTGTCATTGATATAAGCCAGTTCCTGTTTCAATTTGGGATTTTTTAATATTTTTTTTTGCTTCTCGAATGGCTTCGAAAATATCATCATCAAATTCTGACATAACTAATTCTATTTCATTGCAGTGTTCAAAGTAAAAAAACTGATTCGAGCCAGGTTCTCCACCTTGTAATTACTGGTTTAGGTGGCAAAGGGACACCGGGAAGTCTTTCTTTATATATTTGCACCCTCAACGGAGCCTTTACAAAAACTTTTTTCATAAAATTTATAAAATTATTTACCAACGGAAACAGATTTCTTATTTCTTCAGCAATAATTCTATTTACCCCGTGGGCTACACAAGTGCAATGAATTAAATTAGGATAAAAAATCTTTAAATTAACAGCAGATTTTAACATATATGCCGCAGCATTTGAAAGCATTAAAACTATTTTATTAACTGGTATAGGGTTGAGTAAAAAGAGGTTTGTTAAACTATCTTGTATAAATCGACTTATTGTTAAATTGTTTGTTTTTTCCAATTCTTTAACGACAACTAAATAAGGTTTTCTCGCAAAGTTTTCGTTCAAAATTCCAATCATTAAATTAGCTATATACCTGCCGCATACATCTGTCGTTTCATATACGATAATATACAAAAAATTGCCCTCTAACTCCCGCTTAATTTTTGAAATGCATTCCAGATAACATTTTTCTACAGTATGTTTTCTCAATGTACTCTCGTCCGGTAAGGATTTATTAAGATATTTTTCGAAAAAGCATTTAAAACTAGGGTTATTAACTTTATATAGAGGAATGTTGGATGCAATCATCATCTGGCATAAATCAAATTTAAATGCGTCTTCCTCCTTTTTTTTTGAACTGCTTAAACTATCCCGCAGAGATATTTGGGCTAACTTAGAGGAATTTAATTTTTCCAAATTACGTTTATGAAGTGGGGTTCCACAATGCTGGTCAATAAAGTACTTTTTTCTACTTGAAATCTGAGAATTTAAAAAAAAATAATTAGAATTCTAAAACCGCTTTAGAATTTAGTTATATTGTGGGACGAGAAAAAAAGAGAAAAAATAAAACTTACCGATTTGCCGCATGGTTTACAAAATGCTCCATCTCCTTCTAGAGAAAGTTCCGAATAAGGTGCGATCCATAACCTTAATTTAAATGTCATCTTTTCACACAAATGTCTAAAACGTTTTAAAACGTGTTCTTTGCTTTTCGGTATAGGCAACAAAACTAAACTAGGATATAGCAATTTGTGACTAAACTCTGATACAGTAACCGACTGTACAACTGATAATAAACTAATAAAGCTTAGGGATTTCCAAATAGTTAACCCTCAAGTCTCGATCAGGTACATTTTCCTAGAAATCTGTTATATTAAACAAACCATTGATATTTTATTATTGACCCAAAATTTTATTAGAGAATGGTTTAGTAATAGAATAATATCATGGGTAGTACCATGAAATTTTAAAAAACGCACAAATAGGCGGAATTTACGAAAAAAGGCAAAAAGTGCAAAAAACAATTATAATTAGGCAAAATAGGCAAAAAAAGGCATTTTGCCTATAATCCGAGCTTTAGTTATTAATAATTCCACTGCTATTTTCCTGCTGCTTTTCCGTTTCGGAGGTTTTAATTTCTTTTGAGTTTATAATTATTCAACATTATACAGAGCATTATAAGTTCAAAGCAAAGGAATAAATCGTTAGAGATCGTAATTCACGAATTCAACTTTCTACAAGATACGTTACCAGGGAATTTCCACTGACTGCACTGTTTCCTTACACTCAACTCTTTTCATTTTAGTTGCGGAAAATGTTTTGGAACAGGCCAGCACTTCGTCGGTGACATTGACGGTCATAAAATTCCTAACCCTGGAAAGTATTGACTACATTGCGTATGCCGAGGCTTCAGTATTCATGAAGCTACAGTTTCATTGCTGGATATTATTCCAAACATACAATAGACTTAAATGCATTTATGTGAAATCGATACGTGATGAAATCATTATAGATAAGAGCTTTATTCCGTAGGTATCACGTGACCTTTATTAGATCCAGTTGCAATCTTACTGTGGAGCTATAAATTTTATGCGCTTTGACTCAGCACGGTTGCTTGCTTTTTAAATTAGGAGTCGTAAAAATAACCACAATTTCAAAGACGGGTGAAAGATTACCTCTACTCTTCCTGAAACCATGAAATGATAATGAAATTGCTTTCGGTATTGTGTTCCAGTCAAAGTATATAGTTTCCTAAAGAAAAATATGAGTTTGTAGTCAAGATTTTATCTAGGATTAACTTTAAAACACATTTACTTTTAAAACCCTCTTATATATCTAATACAGTAAAATTTTATAACTCTTTCTATTCTCCTTAATAAAATTATTTAACAAAGATAGCTACCCTATCCTCTTTTTCTAGATATATTTAAAATAGTCTAGGCGGAAAATAGTGGTCACCGTGACCTTTTAGATATGGTGAAAACGGCGGGTTTGTTGGAAAAAATATCCCCATGAGATTTGTTTTGCATAATC